>NW_026725696.1:0-52421 GCF_029784015.1 Lycium ferocissimum
GAATTAACATACTAACTTGCATAAATATAAATAATCACATATGATCTCGGATTAGCGCATAATAGCTAACATGATTATCACAAAATAGTCAACATATGTCGAAAAGCCGGCTAGGTCGTCGTAATGTACATATCATATCGAATAGCCGACAAGGCTACCACGGCGGGTAAGATTGCCCAAACATACATCACACATATACATAACTGTACGTATATAGCTACACCCACAGACATGTCCACAGACCTCTAAACAGAGTAACAAAATCATATGACGGGACAGGGCCCCGTCGTACCCCTGAATAAATATATACATGTGTATCAGAAAAATATATATACCAAAATATCGGCTCCGAACGAAGGAGCACTCCCAGAAAGCTGAATAGGTGTCCTAGGCGGGTGGATCACCAAGCTGAGCGTCTGTACCTGCGGGCATGAACGCAGCCCCCGAAGAAAGGGGGTCAGTACGGAATATGTACTGAGTATGTAAAGCAGAAATACAGAACCATAATAACAGAATACAGAAAATAGATGTGATATGCAAAATGTCAAAATATTTAATCAAAATATAATTCATGCATAGGCTCTTAGAACGATGGTCGCCCGCCTGTCGATGGCGCCATACCACAGCATCACACCAGAAAGTTTCGTATCTCCGTAACCCGACATATCCCCGTAACACATCATAGCCAACCATAACACCATACACAGCATAACACCAAATATAAACGGGACCCGGCTCTCTAGCGAGGAGCTCGGCGAACCGTAACACAGCATCACACCGGAATATATCATAATGCGCACGAAATATAACCGGCCGGGATCCGGTGAACGAGGCAATAACCATAAGCACGAGCGGAGTCGTGAGTAACCAAATGCATGTAAACACATAAGTAAACAAGTCATCTTTCAAAATTTGATGGCCAAGTATGCTTGTCGACACTCAAAAATACATGAACGAGTTTCGTCAATCGGAATTAGTATACAAAAGTTACGAGCTTTTGAAGTCATTTTCGTGTGTCTAAACATGTTATGAGAGTCACTAGGAAAGTCAAAATATCTATCGTTTAGTAATCATAATGATAACCAAGGGTTCCCTTAGGTAGCATACAAGCTATGTCCAATAGGGTAACGTAGTAAGACCTCGAAATTCGTGGGCCCACCTCGGACGAGCCGAGGCCGTGCACCCGAATTATGATTACTAGACCTTGGGGGACTATCTATGGAAGTTTAGCGCATTATGCGGTTTCATTTGGCAAGTTATAGATGTTTGAACGTTTGGTTCAACAAAACAAGAACTAGATAATTCAATTTTGCCGAATGAAAAAGGGTCAACTTTAGGCTCGGATTCCGAGGAGTAGAGTCGTCCCCAAGGCTCGCATCTTAGCCTAACATACCTAGGACATGCCAAGAGAATAAAAGCAAAGCTTTACATACCTTATTTACTCCTTATGCTTGACCAAATTCAATTCCCGTTTCGTCAAAAAACCTACAAATGGTCACATTTACCAATTTACTATTCATAAGGCTTAAAATTCCAATCTTAACCAATACTTGTCTATAAAAATTTGGGCAGCATCTCCCCTATATATACAACATCCCCGAGATTCAAACTCGGCCAAAATAACAACAACCATACCAACAATGAGATCAACAACATCAACAATCGACTAGAAACGCATTCTAGCGTAAATAGTTTTCTTTTTCAAATGATGCAACAACTCCAAATCCAACTTTGCACTTATAAATCAATATCAATACTTTCATGTTTACATACTAATTTAAGATCATTCAAACATAAGCCAAGAATATTTCAAGCCTTATATCCAATATTCAACAATTCCATATTTCATCCAAAATTTCTATATGTGCAACAAAACCATCCCAACACATTTTCTTCTTACTAATTCATCACCAACAACAATAATCTACACTTTAACAACTTCATTATCTTAATATCATAAAATCACATTAATATAACATAATTCTCTACATTCCATTTTCATGCCAACTTAACCCATATATCCTTCATTTACATTGTAAAGATCACAACAACACAACTATCATATTAAACAAAATAAATCCATCATTATTTCACCACAACATAACCCACGGCCAACATGCCAATTTCCAACTTCATCCAATTTTCATTCAACTTTCATTTCCAATACAAATTCCACAATAACCACAACTAGAATACAACATAAAATTCAACTCATCTCAACCATACAACATACCACACACACACACGGCCACATGCATGTATTCACACCCACTTTGCAAACTTCCATATTTCCATAAATTCTACTCATTTCCATATACTACAACACAAACAAACCTTCATAACATAATAAAAAGGGATGAATTCTTACCTTTTTCTCCTTGGTTCTTCACTTGTCCAAAGTGTGAGATTGAGAAAACAAATGCTCAATCTTCCAAAACAACTACACCAAGTTGTAGAGGGCCTTGAATTAGTGGGAATACAACAAGAAAATAATTTTTGGAACAAGATTTTTGAGGGCAAATTTTTCTATGGCCAAGCCGAATAGGCTCCTTCTTATTTTTTTGCTCTTCTTGTTTAGTTTTTCTCCTTCTCTTGTTTCTCTTGAAACTTCTAGGAAATTTGGATGATTAAGTGGTCTTTTATTCATTGACCACATGCCTTAATTCCATGGGCTTGGATCATTTTTTTTTTTTTTTTTTTTCCTTAACCATGGCCGGCCACCCTATTGGGTTGGGCCTTGGCTTGCTTCTTTTTTTTTTTTTGTTAATTTTTCCAAGCCCAATTACTTAGTCCACATTTTTGGTAATTCATGAAACCAATTTTCAAAATTCGATTTTGCCCTTAGTCTTTTCCAATATTTTCACATCTAGATTTTCCATAACCAACTTATGTACCAAACAAGATCAATACATTACATTGTCCTTAACTTGTCTCAATAATCCCAAGATTTCCAAAGGTGAAAAATACGGGTTATAACATCCTCCCCCCCTTTAGAACATTCGTCCTCGAATGTTAAACTAGTCGCATAGGGGTTTACGAATATATTAGGGAGGAGTTTTCTTCTTACGGTTATCACATATAATTCGTTGCTTAACCAACATAAGTACAAAAGGAATTTAGGTTACCTGGGGGCGCTGGAAACAAGTGAGGGTACTTCTTCTTCATTTCTTCTTCGGCCTCCCAAGTCATTTCCTCGCGGTTGTTGTTCCGCCATAGCACCTTAACGGAGGCCACATCTTTGTTCCGCAACCTCCTTTCCTGACGATCCAATATAGCTACCGGCTGCTCCTCATAGGATAGTCCCTCCGTGACCGGACATCATCCACAGAAATATTCCGGAAGGGTCACCAATGCATTTACGAAGCATAGAGACATGAAATACCGGATGCACGCGCCCAAATCGGTAAATCAATTCGTAGGCAACTTTGCCTATTCTCCGAATAACCTGATAAGGCCCAATATACCTCGGACTGAGCTTCCCTTTCTTACCGAACCTCATGACACCTTTCATAGGTGATACCTTCAGGAATACCCAATCACCAACCTGAAATTCCAAGTGCCGACGGCGATTATCTGCGTATGATTTTTGTCGACTCTGGGCCGCTAATAATCTCTCCCGGATAAGCTTCACTTTGTCCACCGCTTGCTGGATCATATCTGGACCAATTAATTTAGTTTCTCCAACGTCGAACCAGCCGATCGGTGACCTGCATTTTCTGCCATATAACGCCTCGTACGGGGCCATCTGAATACTGGAGTGGTAGCTATTATTATAGGCAAATTCAATCAATGGCAGGTGATCATCCCAGCTACCCTTAAAATCAATAACACAGGCTCGTAACATATCTTCTAGCGTCTGGATAGTACGCTCGGCCCGTCCATCAGACTGAGGATGAAATGCTGTACTAAGACTTACCTGGGTCCCCAATCCTTCTTGAAAGGATCTCCAGAAATTTGCTGTGAACTGGGCACCTCGGTCGGAGATAATAGATACGGGAACTCCGTGAAGCCTCACTATCTCCTTAATATATAATCTGGCATAATCCTCAGCTGAATAGGTGGTCCTGACTGGGAGGAAATGGGCTGATTTTGTCAGCCGATCAACAATAACCCAGATAGAATCATACCTCCGTGGAGTGCGGGGCAAACCTGTAATGAAGTCCATATTAATTATTTCCCACTTCCACGTCGGTATCTCCATTTCTTGTAATAGCCCACCGGGTTTCTGGTGCTCAATCTTGACCTGCTGGCAATTTGGGCACTGAGCCACGACCCTGCAATATCCTTTTTCATACCGTCCCACCAGTACAGACATCGGAGATCGTGATACATTTTTGTAGCTCCTGGATGAACAGAATAACGGGCGTAATGTGCCTCGCCCATAACCTGTCGCCGTAACTCCGCAACCTCAGGTACACACAGTCTGCCCCTGTGTAATAATACCCCATCCGGTGTAATCTCGAACGGAGTCTTCTCCTTTTCACGGCCGTGTCTCCGTAATGCACCGAACAGATCTTCATATTGACGGCGCTTTATTTCTTCCAAAATAGAAGATTCAGCAACTTCTCGGATAGAAATCCCAGCATCTCCAGATTCGGCCACACGAACTCCAAGGCTTGCCAGTTGATGAATTTCAGGAACTATTTCTTTTTTTTTCGATGGAACATCTGCCAGGCTGCCCATAGATTTGCGGCTGAGAGCATCTGCCACAACGTTAGCTTTTCCCAGATGGTATAGGATATCAACATCATAATCTTTTAGCAACTCTAACCATCTTCTCTGCCGCAAATTCATCTCTTCGTTTAAAGATATATTGGAGGCTCTTATGATCTGTGTAGATATCAACATGAACCCCATATAAATAATGTCTCCATATCTTCAGAGCATGGATCACCGCTGCGAGTTCCAGATCATGAGTGGGATAATTCTTTTCATGTTTTTTGAGCTGTCGGGAAGCATATGCTATGACTCGGCCGTGCTGCATTAATACACAACCCAGTCCAACACCTGAAGCATCACAATAAATGACATACCCGTCTGGTCCCTCGGGAAGTGTCGGAGACCGGAGTCGTAGTCAATTTCTCCTTCAAGAATCGAAAGCTCCGCTCACAGCATCGTCCACCGGAATTTGGCTCCCTTCGAGTTAGCCTTGTTAAAGGAGCTGAAATTGAAGCAAATTTCTCCACAAATCTTCTGTAATAACCAGCCAATCCTAGGAAGCTACGTACCTCTGTCGGCGTTGTAGGCCGGGGCCAATTCTTCACAGCTTCGATCTTCTGGGTGTCTACCCGGATGCCGTCAGCTCCAATAATATGTCCCAAGAATGCCACTGAGGTCAGCCAGAATTCACATTTAGAAAATTTAGCATAAAGTTTCTGGTGCCGCAGTACTCCAAGGACCGTTCTCAGATGGTCCGCGTGCTCTTCTTCTGACCGAGAATAGACCAGAATATCATCAATAAATACGATCACGAACATATCCAAGAATGGCCTGAATACCCGATTCATAAGATCCATGAATACCGCCGGAGCATTCGTCAGCCCAAAAGACATAACTCTGAATTCATAATGCCCATACCGGGTCCTGAATGCTGTCTTGGGAATATCGGCCTCCCGTACGCGCACCTGATGATAGCCCGACCGCAGATCTATCTTTGAGAAACATTTAGCTCCCTGCAACTGATCAAACAAATCGTCAATCCTGGGGAGGGGGTATTTATTCTTTATAGTTACCTTATTCAGCTGCCGATAATCGATGCACATCCGCAGCGAACCGTCCTTCTTTCTCACAAATAATACCGGTGCTCCCCAGGGTGACGTGCTGGGTCGAATAAAACCCTTCTCTAATAGATCTCTCAGCTGTTCTTTCAATTCTTTTAATTCTGCCGGTGCCATTCTGTACGGAGGAATAGATATCGGCTGGGTGTCTGGCAGCAGATCTATAGTGAATTCTATCTCCCGTTCAGGAGGAAGACCTGGAAGCTCGTCTGGAAATACATCTGGGAATTCATTAACCACTGGAACGGACTGAATAGTCGGTGCTTCAGTTTTTAGATCATGTACGCGAACCAGATGATAAATGTAGCCTTTTCGGATCATTTTTCTTGCCTTGAGGTATGAAATAAACTTACCCCTCGGCGTTGCTGTATTACCTGCCCATTCTATAACCGGTTCACCTGGGAATTGGAAACGGACTATTTTCTTTTGACAATCAACATTAGCATAACAAGAAGCCAGCCAGTCCATTCCCATAATAACATCAAATTCAATCATGTCTAGCTCTACCAAATCTGCCTTAGTGCAACGATCACAGACAATTATCGAACAATCTTTATATACCCGTCCGGCGATAATAGAATCCCCTACCGGAGTGGCTACCTCAAATGGTTCTATTGGTTCAGATTCTATCCCGATTTTATCAGCAATAAGAGGAGAAATATATGATAAAGTGGAACCAGGATCAATTAATGCATATATAGCTCGAGAGAAAACCAATAATGTACCTGTAACCACGTTAGGCGACGCCTCCTGGTCCTGACGGCTGGCTAAAGCATATATGCGGTTCGAAGGACCGCTAGAACTGGCTGCTCCACCACGGCCTCTACCGCGGCCTGACGGTGCCGGCATACCTCGCCCCGCAGGGCGCATGGCTACTGATGAGGAAGATGAACCAACACCTGAACCTGTAGGCTGCGCCGCACCACCTGCACTACCCCCACGCGGGCAATCTCTCATAAGGTGGCCCTGACGGCCACAAATAAAGCAAGCACCTGTAGCCCGATAACACTCTCCAGGGTGGTGTCTCCCACAGTAGGAACACGGAGGTCTAGGTGGCCTCAACTGACCGGTACCTCTGCCTGTCTGTGAGCCTGAAGCCCTGGAGCTCTGACCCGCTCCTGAATATCCGGCACTGTCGGGTCTCCTGCCTGTAGGCTGTGGGGGTGTACTCCGGGCTGGCTGGGAGGAATATCTGCTGTGCTGCTGCTGAGGCTGTCTGCCTCGAGAATCCCCAGCATCACCCGGCCGACCTAGCCCCTTCGGGGCCGGCGCCCGTCATAACTCCCCGTCGGCCGGCGCCCCCGTGTCGCTCCTCCATGCCCCGGGCGTATGCCCGTACTCGTGCAATGTCCATGCCGGCCGAGAAGCCATCGACATACAACCGTCAATCAAATAATCATCCGGCCCCCATAACAAATCGGTGTACCCCGTCGGCCATGTCCGCCACAATATGAGGAGCGTATCCGGCTAAAGAATCAAACTCCGGCTGTACTCCCGGACGCTCCTACCACCCTGCCTCAGATGTATAAACCTGTGAACCCTGGCGCGTCTAGTCTCTGGGGGTAGAAAATGGGCAAGAAAAGCCTCCACGAACTCATCCCATACAGCTGGGGGAGCCCCCTCACCTCTGGACAGCTCCCAAGACTCATACCAATTGGCTGCAATGTCGTGCAGCCGATACGACGCGAACTCAACAGACTCAGTCTCGGAGGCCCTGACAAGCCGCAGCGTACGCCGCATCTCTCTGATGAACTCCTGAGGGTCCTCCTCGGGCTTTGACCCGAAGAACTCTGGCGGATTACAGGTCAAGAAATAGCGAGCCCTCTGACTGTCACGTCCACCAAAGATAATCATCTCCTCGGTCCCCGTCTCCGGACCCGCCCCGCGCCCGCCCTGGTCAATAGCTGAACAGCGTCCCTCATAGCCCTGTCCTCCGCCCCAGGCTGAGGAGCTGGAGGCTCGGGCACTCGAACCTCAGGAGCGGGCGGTGGAGCCGCCTCCTGTCCCGCAGCTGCTGCTGCTCTGTGCCCCTCTGATGGTGACGGGGTGGCGGAACTGGCCGACCGGGGCACAATCTCCGGCTCGAGCTGGGCACGGGCCCTAGTAACTCTCTGGGCCCGACTGGTCTCTCCTGCAGCAGTAGACTTGCCCTTCTGGGCAGCTGTCGCCTTTCTCGGAGGCATCGCTGAAAACATAACAGTTTTGTCAGAAAGAAGTCATCCTAATAATACAGCTCTATCGCACGATCTAAGATCGGAAAGAAAGACAACATCCTAAATGTCCTGTAGCCTCCTGTTTATAGATGTGGTGCACAACACACCGATAAACAGGACTCTACTAGACACGGTCTGTGGACATTCCGAGGACGAACCGCTCTGATACCACTTTTGTCACGACCCAACCCCGTAGGCCGTGACTAGTGTCCGAATTGGACACTCATACGCCCCTGTCACTCAGAATTAACATACTAACTTGCATAAATATAAATAATCACATATGATCTCAGATTAGCGCATAATAGCTAACAGATTATCACAAAATAGTCAACATATGTCAGAAAAGCCGGCTAGGCTGTCGTAATGTACATATCATATCAGAATAGCCGACAAGGCTACCACGGCGGGTAAGATCGCCCAAACATGTATCACACATATACATAACTGTACAGATATAGCTACACCCACAGACATGTCCACAGACCTCTAAACAGAGTAACAAAATCATATGACGGGACAGGGCCCCGTCGTACCCCTGAATAAATATATACATGTGTATCAGAAAAATATATATACCAAAATATCGGCTCCGAACGAAGGAGCACTCCCAGAAAGCTGAATAGGTGTCCTAGGCGGGTGGATCACCAAGCTGAGCGTCTGTACCTGCGGGCATGAACGCAGCCCCCGAAGAAAGGGGGTCAGTACGGAATATGTACTGAGTATGTAAAGCAGAAATACAGAACCATAATAACAGAATACAAAAAATAGATGTGATATGCAAAATGTCAAAATATTTAATCAAAATATAATTCATGCATAGGCTCTTAGAACGATGGTCGCCCGCCGTCGATGGCGCCATACCACAAGATCACACCGTAAAGTTTCGTATCTCCGTAACCCGACATATCCCCGTAACACATCATAGCCAACCATAACACCATACACAGCATAACACCAAATATAAACGGGACCCGGCTCTCTAGCGAGGAGCTCGGCGAACCGTAACACAGCATCACACCGGAATATATCATAATGCGCACGAAATATAACCGGCCCGGGATCCGGTGAACGAGGCAATAACCATAAGCACGAGCGGAGTCGTGAGTAACCAAATGCATGTAAACACATAAGTAAACAAGTCATCTTTCAAAATTTGATGGCCAAGTATGCTTGTCGACACTCAAAAATACATGAACGAGTTTCGGGTCAATCGGAATAGTATACAAAAGTTACGAGCTTTTGAAGTCATTTTCGTGTGTCGAAACATGTTATGCGAGTCACTAGGAAAGTCAAAATATCTATCGTTTAGTAATCATAATGATAACCAAGGGTTCCCTTAGGTAGCATACAAGCTATGTCCAATAGGGTAACGTAGTAAGACCTCGAAATTCGTGGGCCCACCTCGGACGAGCCGAGGAAGTGCACCCGAATTATGATTACTAGACCTTGGGGGACTATCTATGGAATTTTAGCGTTATGCGGTTTCATTTGGCAAGTTATAGATGTTTGAACGTTTGGTTCAACAAAACAAGAACTAGATAATTCAATTTTGCTGAATGAAAAAGGGTCAACTTTAGGCTCGGATTCCGAGGAGTAGAGTCGTCCCCAAGGCTCGCATCTTAGCCTAACATACCTAGGACATGCCAAGAGAATAAAAGCAAAGCTTTACATACCTTATTTACTCCTTATGCTTGACCAAATTCAATTCCCGTTTCGTCAAAAACCTACAAATGGTCACATTTACCAATTTACTATTCATAAGGCTTAAAATTCCAATCTTAACCAATACTTGTCTATAAAAATTTGGGCAGCATCTCCCCTATATATACAACATCCCCGAGATTCAAACTCGGCCAAAATAACAACAACCATACCAACAATGAGATCAACAACATCAACAATCGACTAGAAACGCATTCTAGCGTAAATAGTTTTCTTTTTCAAATGATGCAACAACTCCAAATCCAACTTTGCACTTATAAATCAATATCAATACTTTCATGTTTACATACTAATTTAAGATCATTCAAACATAAGCCAAGAATATTTCAAGCCTTATATCCAATATTCAACAATTCCATATTTCATCCAAAATTTCTATATGTGCAACAAAACCATCCCAACACATTTTCTTCTTACTAATTCATCACCAACAACAATAATCTACACTTTAACAACTTCATTATCTTAATATCATAAAATCACATTAATATAACATAATTCTCTACATTCCATTTTCATGCCAACTTAACCCATATATCCTTCATTTACATTGTAAAGATCACAACAACACAACTATCATATTAAACAAAATAAATCCATCATTATTTCACCACAACATAACCCACGGCCAACATGCCAATTTCCAACTTCATCCAATTTTCATTCAACTTTCATTTCCAATACAAATTCCACAATAACCACAACTAGAATACAACATAAAATTCAACTCATCTCAACCATACAACATACCACACACACACGGCCACATGCATGTATTCACACCCACTTTGCAAACTTCCATATTTCCATAAATTCTACTCATTTCCATATACTACAACACAAACAAACCTTCATAACATAATAAAAAGGGATGAATTCTTACCTTTTTCTCCTTGGTTCTTCACTTGTCCAAAGTGTGAGATTGAGAAAACAAATGCTCAATCTTCCAAAACAACTACACCAAGTTGTAGAGGGGCCTTGAATTAGTGGGAATACAACAAGAAAATAATTTTTGGAACAAGATTTTTGAGGGCAAATTTTTCTATGGCCAAGCCGAATAGGCTCTTATTTTTTTGCTCTTCTTGTTTAGTTTTTCTCCTTCTCTTGTTTCTCTTGAAACTTCTAGGAAATTTGGATGATTAAGTGGTCTTTTATTCATTGACCACATGCCTTAATTCCATGGGCTTGGATCATCATCATTTTTTATTTTATTTTTCCTTAACCATGGCCGGCCACCCTATTGGGTTGGGCCTTGGCTTGCTTATTTTTTTGTTGTTAATTTTTCCAAGCCCAATTACTTAGTCCACATTTTTGGTAATTCATGAAACCAATTTTTGAAATTCTGATTTTGCCCTTAGTCTTTTCCAATATTTTCACATCTAGATTTTCCATAACCAACTTATGTACCAAACAAGATCAATACATTACATTGTCCTTAACTTGTCTCAATAATCCCAAGATTTCCAAAGGTGAAAAATACGGGTTATAACATTGGAAACTACGTTCACAAGAATCTGTCCATTGAAACTTAGCTGATTTCTGGGTCAGCTTTGTGAGCGATGCAGAAATAAAAGAGAAACCTTCAACAAACCTCCTGTAATAACCTGCCAAGCCCAGAAAGCTACGAACCTCCGTAGGAGTCATGGGCCTTGGCCAAGTCTTCACGGCCTCAATCTTTTGGCTATCTACCCGAATACCATCGGCTGAAACAATGTGCCCCAGAAATGTCACTGAGTTCAACCAGAACTCACACTTAGAAAATTTTGCGAACAACTCTCGAGTTTGAAGGGTTCTGAGGACAGTGCGCAAATGATCCGCATGTTCTGCCTCGGATCTAGAATACACCAAGATATCGTCAATGAATACAATCACAAATAAATCTAGAAAGGGCCTGAACACATCATTCATTAAATCCATAAACACTGCCGGTGCATTAGTTAGCCCAAATGACATTACCCGAAACTCAAAATGGCCATATCTCGTTCGAAGGTACGTCTTAGGGATATATTTCTCCCTAACTCTCACTTGATGATATCCGGATCTCAAATCTATCTTGGAAAACCATTTGGCACCTTGTAATTGATCAAACAAGTCATCAATCCTCGGAAGAGGATATTTATTCTTGATCGTCACCTTGTTCAATTGCCGATAATCAATGCACATTCTTAAAGAGCCATCTTTCTTCCGAACAAACAATACGGGTGCTCCCCACGGGGATGAACTAGGCCTAATAAAGCCTTTCTCAAGCAAATCTTTCAATTGCTCCTTTAACTCTTTCAGCTCTGCGAGAGCCATTCTATAAGGAGGAATAGATATAGGCTTAGTGTCTGGCAATACATCAATAGCAAAATCGATCTCCCGCTCGGGAGGGAGGCCTGGAAGCTCTTCCGGGAACACATCCGGGAATTCATTCACCACGGGAACTGACTGAAAAGTCGGCAGTTCAGCTTCTACATCTTGAACCCGTACTAGATGATAAATACAACCTTTTGTGATCATTTTCCTTGCCTTAAGATAGGAAATAAACCTACCCTTTGGTGACGCCGTATTTTCCTTCCATTCTAAAACTAGTTCTCCCGAAAATTGGAAACGAACCATTTTCATTCTACAATCGACATTGGCGTAGCAAGAAGCCAACCAATCCATGCCCATAATAACATCAAAATCCACCATTTTTAACTCATGCAAGTCAATCATAGTACGACGATCACAAATCACAATTACACAATTTCTATATACTCGGCTAGCTATTACCGATCCACCAACGGGTGTAGACACCTCAAAAGGTTTAATCAACTCCGGTTTGACTTTAAACCGACCCGAAATATATGGAGTAACATATGACAACGTGGAGCCAGGATCTATCAAAGCATATACATCATGAGAAAATATCGATAATATACCTGTGACAACATCAGGAGAAGACTCAAGATCTTGGCGTCCAGCCAAAGCATAAATACGGTGCTGAGGACCGCTAGAACTGGGGACTCTCCCGCTGCCTCTACCACGGCCAACTGGAGCATGTGAACCTGGACCCATAGGGCGTATAGAAAATGAAGATCCGGCTGCCGACCCTGAAGGCTGGGTCCTACCTCTACCACCAACTGAGGGGCAATCACGCATAATATGGCCTGGCCGACCACATGAATAGCAAACCTCTGAACCCAATCTATACTAACCCCAATGTAACTTCCCACACTGGGAACATCGTGGTACGGGTGGCCTCGCCTGACCCGAATCACCTCTAAACTGAGATCCCGAAAAGCTCTAACTCGGCCCGGAATGAGTAGATCTATCAAATCTCTGGCCTGAAAACCGTGGAGGTGCATTAGTCATAGATTGGCCTGAATACCTCAAAAACTGCTGTCTGTGCCCGCCTCTATATTCACTCATCAGGCCCGAAGATCTAGCCCTCTTGCTATGCCCTCTATCATTCTCACGTTCACTTCTTTACTGTTGTAGGCTTTCTTCTAGATTCTGAGCATGGGCTTGCATGCGTGAAATATCCATGTTGTCTTGAAGGGACGTAGTCAAGCATCTATCTATCAAATGTGGCCCTAGGCCTTTCACAAACCGGTGCACTCGATCACCCATATCCTCTACCATGGCCGAAGCATACCTAGCCAAGGAATTGAAGCGGAGACTATACTCTAGAGCACTCATGCTCCCTTGTCTCAAATTTAGGAACTTATCGGCTCTAGCTCACCGAACTTCTGGAGGTAAATAATGTCGGAGAAATGCATCTACAAATTCTTGCCATACCGGAGGGGGTGCATTGGCTCCCTGTGAAGCCATCCAAATAGTGTACCAATGAACCGCGACATCCGTCAATCGGTAGGACGCTAACTCCACCGATTCGGTGTCCGAAGCATGTATCAACCGGAGAGTCCTCAACATACCATCGATAAAATTCTGAGGGTCCTCATCCGGCTTTGATCCAAAGAATTTCGAAGGGTTCAAACTAATAAAGTCATGGGCCCTTGCACTAACAGCCCTATCACCTTGCCCTGTACTTTGCCGCTGAGTCTGAGCAGCAACCAATTGAGTGAGCAAATGAATGGCCTCTTTTACATCTTAGCCTGAAGTATCCGGTGGAAGAGCCGGAGGTGCTGGAGCTGGGGCGGAGGCTCCCTCACGCTCCTCTAATGTAGGCACTGAACGGGAGGACTGAGATTGAGCCGCACTCCGGGACTCACTTTCCCCTACTACCAGTGGCGGTGCTCTTTCAGTCCGCTTTTCTGCCACCGTCTTAACCTTTTGGGCTGCTGTAGCCTTGCTCTTCACAGGCATTTCTGAGATACATAACACACGGTTAAGAAACAAGAAGTTCTTATATTATAACTCTATCGCACGATTTCTTATGAAGAAAGAAGGTCATTCATTCCTAAAATGCCCGAAGCTTCCTGTTTATAAGTGTGGCGCGCAACACACCCATAATCAAGACTCTACTAGACACGGCTCGTAGACACACTCTAGGACTGAACTGCTCTGATACCACTTTTGTCATGACCCAACTGGAGGGCCGCAACGAGCATCCGGTGCTAGCCCACCCGGGCACCCCTTAATATACTTATACATCACATCTAGGTGAGCCACATAGTTAAATCATGCTTTTCTTTCATCATCATTCTAATCTCATTGAGCAACATCATATCTATATCATCATTAACAACTATGCCCATATAAATGTACATAAGCCGACAAGGCTATCAAGATAATATCCCCAAAATATAGGCCGACAAGGCCAAACATATCTAACCATATACACATGTCTACGAGCCTCAAAGAAGGGTACGTCATATCATAACATATGGGTGGGACAGGACCCCACCGTGCCCATGAATATGTACATAGTCCCTGAGAAATCTAGATATGGATCAAGTCTGTCTCCCTGGCCACCTGTGGGCATGACGCAACGTCCACAAACAAAAGGACGTCAGTACGAAGAATGTACTGAGTATGTAAAGCATGATCAGTATCAATACGAAAGCATAATAGACAATATATGAGATAACATAGGATGGGAAATAATAGCATCATCGTCATAGCACTTACTTGCTTTCCGTAGGGACATTCCATTTCTATTACGTATCTGTGTACATATATGTATACCCGTACTCATTTACCCTTCGTATTCGTATTCATATTTCCATTCGTACTCATATTCATATCCTATACGTGTCATTTACATTTCATAGATATATCCCTTACATGGAATTTACATATACTTAGCATAATCGTACTCATATTGATGTCATATGCATAGCATTTATATAGCATACCCGACTACGAAGGTTCGGTGTTTCACATACCTGGCCCTACCAAGGCTCAGTGTCATACATACCTATCCCTACCAAGGCTCAGTGGTGCGCGCGCATCGTCATATATAGATATACATATATACATATTCACTATATTCTACCCGACCATATAAGCTCGAGGTTCACCATAGCCTCTCATGGGCACACATACATATAAGCTCATAATTATCTTTAGCCTTTTTACTATTGTCATTCATTATATTCTATCTTTAGAGGATTACTCGTCGCATAAGAAACTTAGTACAATTGTATCATTTGAGCATCATAAGCTTAATAGCTTCTAGAGATAGGATCATTGGAGAATATCGTAGACTCATGGAAGGATACATATTTGGCCAAAGAACCATGCCTTATGAAAGAAGGGTTAGCCGTACATACCTTTTCGTGCAACTATTCTACCACTTGTACGTTCTTCTTTAAGGCTCACGTTCTACCTTCATTAAAGTTATACTGGCATTAGAGAATTGATAGCTTAGCATTCATGACTAAAGCTAGGAAAAATTGGACAGCGTCTCCTTTATTTGTACGAATTCCTCCATATCATATATCAACTCCCAAACATCAATAATAACATTCACAATATGATCACAATAGCCTTTAGTCAACTACATTACTCTTACTTTACCATTCGCTCAAATTCATCCATATTCATGGTTATATCACACAAATTTCATTCACTCATCTTCAGGTCTATTCCATGTTCTCAATATCATTTATAACATGATTATATTCATTATGTATCAAGAATCATAACTCATTTCCAAACATCTATTCAAAAGTGGCACTATTCCCACATTTATGACCCATTTCCTATTTCCTCAAGCAATCCAAGTGTTTCAACTTTCAAATACTTTAAATAGCATGGATATGTCATGAAACTTACCTTAGATGGTGTAGGATTGAACATTGGGTGCAATTTCCTCACTTGAGCAAAACCTAGTTTTTCCTTCACTTGGATTCCTTATATTTGATGAACTTTAATGGGTTTCTTACACTTGATGCACTTAACTTGATGTAGTTGATCATTAATATCTCTTGAATTTATGTGGGAGAAATATTCTAGAGAGTTCTAGAGAGAAGGTGTGAAATGTGGAAATGAAATAATGAACTTGGTCCCCTTTTTAATAACTCAGCATTCTGATCTGTCGGGTCGTTATACGGACACTTATACGGTCCGTATAAGTGACCGTGAAATGGTCCTTTCGCTCACCCTTCACTGGAACCATTATACGGTCCATTATACAGGCCGTATAAATTTATACGGTCCGTATAACTGACCGTATAATTCCACCAGTGAGGGACCTTCACTGTGATGGTCCTACGGTCCATTATACGGTCCGTATAACAAAATACGGTCCGTATAATGAGCCGTATAACCCACCAGTCCACTGAACTTGTTCTCGTCACTTCGTTTGATCTCCAATCCTTATGGAACCTTCTTAACACTTGCTTAACACTCCATTAACAATCCAAGGGATGTTATAACTCTTCCCCAAAACTTCATTAAGTCATCGTTAATTCAATACTCGTAAATCTTGCCCGACACATGACGTATACCTTGCTTTCCTTAACAACTTTTGGTCTCCCACTTCTAATGTCTTTGGAAATCTTAATTAGAATCATTAAATGCTATTTCTTACTTATTGGAACATCGTAGACTTCATGCTCTTCATTAGCCTATTCACTGTGCATCAACGGAAAATTTTCCGAGGTGTAACAACAGCCTTTTGAACAAGCTATGGCCACTATGAGTTTTGGTCTTACCGATGCCCCGGCCGCATTTATAACTTTGATGAATGGAATCTTTATGCCATTCCTTGATTCCTTCGTGATTGTGTTTATTGATGATAATATCTTTGTGTATTCCAAGAGTAGAGAGGAGCATGAGAGCCATCTTCGTACTGTTCTTGGGTTGTTAAAGAAGCATAGCCTGTTTGCTAAGTTTTCTAAGTGTGAGTTTTAGTTGGAGTCTGTGGCATTCTTGGGTTACGTGGTGTCTAAGGATGTGATTATGGTTGACCCACAGAAGGTTGAGGCTCTGAGGGGTTAGACGAGGCCCAGTACTATTACTAAGGTTCATAGTTTTGTGGGTTTGGCCAGTTATTACCGGCGCTTTATGGAGGGTTTTGTTGCTATTGCTTCATTTTTTACCAGATTGTCTTAAAAGGATGTCTCCTTCCGGCGGTCAGATGATTACGAGGAGAGCTTTCAAAAGTTTAAGCTTTTTTTGACTTCGCCCTCCGATCTTAGCATTACCTGTGGAGGGTAAGGATTTCGCGGTCTATTGTGATGCTTCTTGTATAGGTTTGGGTGATGTGCTGATGAAGGAGGGTAGAGTGATAGCTTATGCTTCCCGTCAGTTTAAAATTCATAAGAAGAATTACTCCACCCATGATTTGCAATTGTTGGCCGTAGTCTTTGCTTTGAAGATTTGGTGGCATTATTTGTATGGTGTAAATTATGAGACCGTAGCCTTTAGCATGTGTTTACCCAGAGAGTTCTTAATTCCACACAGCGCCGATGGATGGAGCTCCTCAAGGACTATGACATCTCTATTCTTTATCATCTCGGGAAAGCCAATGTTGTGGCTGATGCCTTGAGTTGTAAGGCAGTGAGTATGGGGAGTTTAGCTCGTTTGATTGTTTCCAAGCATCCGTTGGCCATAGAGGTTTAGACTCTGGCCCACAGTTCGTTCGCCTTGATATTTCAGCCCCAAACAGGATATTGGCTTATGTAGAGGCGAAGTCATCTTTATTGGATTGGATAAGGACTCATTAGTTTGAGGATGCTCAGTAGAGCAAGATTCGAGATAGAGTTTTGAGGGGTGAGGCCAAGGAGGCCGTGATTGATTTGGAGGGTATTTTGAGGATTAAGAGATGCGTGTGCGTTCCTAGTGTTGGATATTTGATTCAGTTGATCTAGTCTGAGGCTCATAACTCTCACTATTCCATTCATTCGGGAGAAACCAAGATGTACCGTGATATGAGACAACACTATTGGTGTTGCCGGATGGAGAGAGATATAGTTGAGTTCGTGGCTAAGTGTGGGAATTGTCAGCAAGTAAAGTATGAGCACCAGCGACCCGGGGGTGTGCTTCAGAGGATGCCCATTCCTGAGTAGAAGTGGGAGAGGATTGCCATGGATTTTGTTGTGGGTCTTCCGAAGACCCTAGGCAAGTTTGACTCTATTTGGGTGATAGTTGATCGGTTGAGTAAGTCCACTCACTTTCTTCCACTTCAGGTTTCCTATACCGTGGAGAAGTTAGCCAAATTGTACATTAGGGATATTATGAGATTGCATGGGGTTCCTATTTCTGTTGTATCTGATCGGGGTACTATCTTCACTTCCCGATTCTGGGGGCTTTTCAGGAGGACTGGGTACCCGATTGGATCTCAGTATAGCTTTGCATCCCTAGACCAATGGCCCGTCCGAGCAGACCATTTAGCCGCTCGAAGACATATTGAGAGCGTGTGTTATTGACTTTGGCGGTCATTGGGATCAGCACTTACCATTGGTAGAGTTTACGTACAACAACAGTTATCATTCAAGTATTGTCATGGTGCCTTTTGAGGCGTTATATGGTAGGAGGTGTAGATCTCCGATTGGCTAGATTGATGGGTTCAAGGTTCGACCTTGGGGTACGTATATGTTGAGAGAGTCCCTTGATAGGGTGAGTTATTCAGGCCAAGCTTTTGGTAGCCCAGAGTGAATAGAAGATGTATGCAGACCGGATGGTTCGAGATTTAGAGTTTGCTGTTGGTGACCAGGTTCTATTTGTTACTACCCGTAGTTTCGTATGTTCAGATTCGAGCTACCTTTACGGAGGGATGTGAGCCTATATGTGTTTAACTCGTGGTTATAAGGGTTGAAGTGCATATAGTAAGCTATGGAAGGATTGAAGGACAAATGAATTAAGGAAATTAAATTTGTTGGAACTTGGAAGGGAATATGAGGGCTAATTTTGGCCCAACTTTAAGAAAGAATATCTTTTCATAGATGAGGAGTTTTGAAGCAAAGTAAAAGCCTAAAATAAAGTTCGTCGTGTCTAGTTTCCAGCGCAACAAACCGCTCGTCGATATGGCATCGAAGTGGAGAATTATGGCGTTACAAGTTAGGCTGATAGAGCAGAAACACTGCTTCAGTAATCGGGCTGCTACAGTACTGCTATAATACCGACTCGCTACAGTGACCCCGACCCGAATTTGACCCACTATTTAAGGATCAAATCTGATCCTAAACCTCATTTTTTTCAGCCAAGAGCACTCCAAATATTTCCCAAATCTTCTAGAAAACTCTACTAACTTCCGTCCACTAGATTTTAACGCAAATTAAGTGAAATCCCTGAATTTAAGTATGGACAACACATAGCTGCGATTATAATATCGAATTACGGTGAAACTTATCTTGGATTCAAGGTGATAATCGAAGATATTGCAATTCTATCAGGTGAAAAGTATGAATCTTTCCTTATTAGTATTGATTTAAGCTTATCTACGGAGGAAAAGTTACTAAATGAGCGCATAAGGAATTTATGGGTCGAAAAATTAGATAAAACATCGTGTGGGATGTTTATGGAATATTCTGGTGTTGATAATATTGTTGTTGAGGCTGGTATTGTTTTTGTTGTTATTGGTTACCGAATAGAGATTTTGGGCTAGGCATATAAACAGGGGAGATGCTGCCGAAAGTTCGGCAGATTCCAGAAAGATTTATTTGAAGGACTAAGACAAGCGTTGAGTAGTTAAAGTTAAGGCGACCAAAAAGGTATGTTAAGGCTCGTCCCTTTCTTTCAAAGGCATGATTCCTATGTTATGATTCCATAAATGTTTTCATAACCTCTTCGTTTTCAAAAGTTAGAAGTTCATGACTCTTAAAGCTTCTTATGATGTTAAATGAAATATGTTCTATGATGATTGTAGCGATGATGATGATTCTCTTCTAGCAACTTCGAAGCTATTATTTGAGAGCATTATGAGATTATTGAGCCATTCCATGAATCCCTTGATCTTACTTATTGTTGATGGTCACACCTCATGTTACTCGTTCCTTCGAGGTGAGATATAGCAAAGATAATGATTCTATTTCCGTCTTTGTCTAAGTTCATGATTCTCGAGACTCCCATGATATCGTCGACTTCACCTTAAGATAGTTGATCTTCTAAGTAAGGATATAGTTATAATGATAATGCTAATGATGATATTGATTTCATTTATGTATATTTATGTATATGTATGTATGTATGCGTTGCACTGCCACTGATCAGATGGGTATAACACCGAGTCCCGAAAAGGCCGGGTATGGATAACATCGAGTCCTGAAAGGGCTGGGTACGGATAACATCGAGTCTCGAAAGGGCGGGGTACGGATAACACTGAGTCTCGAAAGGGCCAGGTACGGATAAGACCGAGTCCCGAAAGGGTCGGGTACAGATGAAATTGAGTCTCGAAAAGGCCGGGTACGGATAACACCGAGTCCCGAAAGGGCCGGGTACGGATATGACAGATGCATGTATAGTAAGTGTATGTGAATGCATATGTATGTATGTTGTGTATGGATGTGTATGAAATGTTTTTCATGTAGACGAGTAGTTTACATGATAGAGATCTTAAGAAGAGTACGAGGTATAATTACTTACTTTATCTTATGTCATCTTCATTCTGATATCATACTACTATTCATGCCTTACATACTCAGTACACTACTCGTACTGACGTCCCTTCTTGTGGACGCTGCGTTCATGCCCGCAGGTGCAAATAGACGAGACGAGGATCTTCCATCGTAGGCTGCCTTCAGGTACTGGTCTTGAGTGGTGGCTCCACTTCTTCCTGGAGCATTGCCGAGTCTGAGTCTATATATATATATATATATATATATGAATTTTGTTAAGGGTACTTCGGGGGCCCCGTCCTGACTTGTATACATCAGTCATGTTCATAGAGGCTTTGCAGACAGCTCCTGTGTACAGCTTAGTCATAGTGTGACAATAGTGATGTCGGCATCATGGGTATATTGTACATAGGCTTATGCATGATATTATGTTCATATTTAACCTCTTGATCTTATTGTTGCCATTCGAGACATAGAGGATATGAGTTGTAAGATGGTTCGCTTGGTTTTCGTAAGGTGCCGAGTGCCAATCACGCCTTACCTAGGGTGGGGTGTGACAAATTGGTATTAGAGCAGTTCGTCCTAGGGGTTGTCTGCAAAGTAGTGTCCAGTAGAGCCTTGTTTGTGGTGTGAAGCCCGCCACATTTATAAACAGGAGGCTACAAGACATGTAGGATGGTTATCTTTCTTTCTTATCTTAGATCGTGCCATAGAGCTATGTCATAGGTTATGAAATCCATGGTCCTAACCCCAGATGTCTTGATTATTGATAAGTGATTGCTTGCTTGGTTTTAAGGTTACTAGTAAGGATTGATGCTCGTATCGTAAAAGGTATGTTTTCCGTCTATTGGTGTTGATTTATGAGAAGAATTTAGTATAGCTGAACTATGGATCGTGTTCGTTTGTATTTCTGTGGTTGCCCTGTGAGGCATTGGACTTGCTTTCTGAGCTGTGTGCAGGTTTGGGATAGTAAGAATTACAAGGGAAGATCTGTTAAAAATCCCTCAAAGCTAAATCATGTGAGTATGTGTACATTGCAGAAGTAAGGGAAATGGGAAACCTAGCAACAGGATGGTAAGTGAAATATGTTGAATTAATACTTGTGAACTGCTGTAGAAGGAATTCTTAGATGGCTCAGTTGAGATTAAGGGGATTCAGATGGGTTATATTAAAGGCTTTATAGGAATGAGACTTATTGGGATTATAACGAAAATTGATAAACAAGTAAGATATCCTGAATGATCTGCAAGAAAGGTGATCAATAGTACAATTTGAGGTTTTATTGAAACAAGTGAGTAAATTATTGCGAGTTATATGAAGACAATAAGGTAGTAAATTATCGAAAGGATTATGGAATCGGCTATATGTTCAAGTCAAGTTAAAGAGTATTGCTACGTAGATTTGATCGATTTTGAGACTTATGGTCGAAGCTATTGAGATAATTGTATACGAGTGGGATTAAGGGGAATAGTAGGGTTTTGATAATGAGGTGATACAATATGAGGGAAAGGACTAAGGGAAGAGTTGAAGCCAAAGATGGGATAACAAGCGAAGGATATACGCCATGACATTATGGATGAACTGAGGGAAAGTACAAGGCAACACAAGTTAGAGTGTTAAGGTAAAACTGCGGTCAAGAGGAGGCTATTTTGATACTAATGGAAGGATAAGAGTGTAGGGACATAAGGTGAGCTACGAAAGTATTGTTGATTTAAACTAAATAGAATAAATCGAAGTGAGATCCGAAAAAGACCAAGGACAGAAATGGACTGTAAGGGATGACCAGGGGTGGAAAGAAGCAAGGAAGTCGAGATAATCACATGGGATAGTATTTATGAAAAAAGGAAATACAATAAGAAGAAATGAGGAAATGGTTGCTCAAGAAACTGGAACAATTGGTGACAAACAAAAGGAAGCTGACAAATGAAAAACGCAAATGAGTTCAGGAAAGGACATGAGATTTAGAGTTCCGAAAGGTACCATAGGACGATACTTTTAAGGAAAGAATAAAGGAAATATAAGCGGGCATGTGGAGGCAAAAGGGAAGGATGTTAAGGATCATGATGAAACAACTATGACTACGGATTCGAATGGAATACTCTGGATACAGTGATACCACAAGGTAACACTTTTAAGGGGGAAGCAAGTAAGCTTGAGTAGGAACACAAGGATGGATTATATATATATTTTAAAGTAAGTTTCGTCTCAATTTAACATTCGAGGATGAATGTTTTTAAAGGGGAGAAGGATGTTATACCCCGTAGTTTCGTATGTTAAGATTCGAGCTACCTTTACGGAGGTATGTGAGCCTAAATGTGTTTAACTCATGGTTATAAGGGCTTAAGTGCATATAGTAAGTATGGAAGGATTGAAGGGCAAGTGAATTAAGAAAATTAAATTTGTTGGAACTTGGAAGGGAATATGAGAGGTAATTTTGGCCCAACCTCGAGAAAGAATATCTTTTCGTAGATGAGGAGTTTTGAAGCAAAGTAAAAACCTAAAATAAAGTTCGTCGTGTCTAGGTTCCAACGCAACAAACCGCTAGTCGATATGACATCGAAGTGGAGAATTATGGACGTTACAAGTTAGGCTGACAGAGCAGAAACGCTGCTACAGTAACCGGCTGCTACAGTGCTGCTATAGTAACCGACTTGCTACGGTAACTGCTACAGTGACCCCCCGAATTTGACCCACTATTTAAGGGTCAAATCTGATCCTAAACCTCATTTTTTTC
Source organism: Lycium ferocissimum (assembly GCF_029784015.1). Lineage (NCBI taxonomy): Eukaryota > Viridiplantae > Streptophyta > Magnoliopsida > Solanales > Solanaceae > Lycium > Lycium ferocissimum. The sequence continues at coordinate 23,378 of NW_026725696.1, forward strand.
AGCCAAGAGCACTCCAAATATTTCCCAAATCTTCTAGAAAACTCTCCCAACTTCTGTCCACTAGATTTTAATGCAAATTAAGTGAAATCCCCGAATTTAAGTTTGGACAACACATAGCTGCGATTATAATATCGAATTGTGGCGAAACGTGGCTTGGATTCAAGGTGATAATCGAAGATATTGCAATTCTAGCGGGTGAAAGGTATGAATCTTTCCTTATTAGTATTGATTTGAGCTTATCTACAGAGGAAAAGTTACTAAATGAGCGTATAAGGAATTTATGGGTCGATAAATTGGATAAAACATCGTGTGGGATGTTTATGGAATATTTTGGTGTTGATAATATTATTGTTGATGTTGGTATTGTTGTTGTTGTTGTTGGTTGCTGATTAGAGATTTTGGGCTAGGCACATAAACAAGGGAGATGCTGCCGAAATTTCGGCAGATTCTAGAAAGATTTATTTGAAGGACTAAGACAAGCGTTGAGTAGTTAAAGTTAAGGCGACCAAAAAGGTATGTTTAGGCTCGTCCCTTTCTTTCAAAGGCATGATTCCTATGCTATGATTCCATAAATGTTTTCATGACCTCCTCGTTTTCAAAAGTTAGAAGTTCATGACTTTTAAAGCTTCTTATGATGTTAAATGAAATATGTTCTATGATGGTTGTAGCGATGATGATGATTCTCTTCTAGCAACTCCGAAGCTATGATTTGAGAGCATTATGAGATTATTGAGCAATTCCGTGAATCCCTTGATCTTACTTATTATTGATGGCCTCACCTCATGTTACTCGTTCATTCGAGGTGAGATATAGCGAAGATAATGATTCTATTTCCAGTCTTTGTCTAAGTTCATGAATCTCGAGACTCCCATGACATCGTCGACTTCACCTTAAGATAGTTGATCTTCTAAGGAAGGATATAGTGATAATGATAATGCTAATGATGATGTTGATTTCATTTATGTATATTTATGTATATGTATGTATGTATGCATTGCACTCCCACTGATCAGATGGGTATAACACCGAGTCCCGAAAGGGCTAGGTACGAATAACACCGAGTCCCGAAAAGGTCGGGTACGGATAAGACCGAGTCCCGAAAGGGTCGGGTACAGATGACACCGAGTCCCGAAAGGGCCGAGTACGGATAACACCGAGTCCCGAAAGGGCCGGGTACGGATATGACAGATGTATGTAGAGTAAGTGTATGTGAATGCATATGTATATATGTTGTGTATGGATGTATATGAAATGTTTTTCTTGTAGACGAGTAGTTTACATGATAGAGATCTTAAGAAGAGTACGACGTATAATTACTTACTTTATCTTATATCATCTTCATTTTGATATCATATTACTATTCATGCCTTACATACTCAGTACACTGCTCGTACTGATGTCCCTTCTTGTGGAAGCTGCGTTGGTCGTACGCGAGTGCAAATAGACGAGACGAGGATCTTCCATCGTAGGCTGCCTTCAGGTACTGGTCTTGAGTGGTGGCTCCACTTCTTCTTGGAGCATTCCCGAGTCCGAGTCTATATATATAGATATATATATATATATATATATATATATATATATATATATATGAATATATGAATTATGTTAAGGGTACGTCAGGGGCCGTGCCCCGACTTGTATACATCAGTCATGTTCATAGAGGCTTTGCGGACGGTTTCCGTGTACAACTTAGTCACGGTGTGACGGTAATCGTCGACATCATGGGTCTATTGTACATATACTTATGCATGATCTTATGTTCATATTTAGCCTCTTGATCTTATTGTTGCCATTCGAGACATAGAGGATATGAGTTGTAAGATGGTTCGCTCGATTTTCGCAAGGTGTCGGGTGCCAATCACGCCTTACCTCGGGGGGGGGGGGTGTGACACTATTGAAGGTTTCACCTATGAAGGGTTTTATGAGTGTCACGACCCGAACCGATGAGCTGCGACGAGTGCCTGACATCTAATGACCAACACCCCTATACTCATATATGGAAAACACCGCATAATAAGGCCCACAAGCAACTCAACCTGGACTAAACTGACTCATGAAAGGATAATATCAAGACATGTGCATATGTATATATATATACCAAAGATAACAATGCAAGCCGTCTAGGCTGCTGATGTGCCGTGAAATTTCGGCATATTTAATGTCTTTTGACTAGAAGTTTTACTTGTTTTTAAGTGTTTTTAAGTGTTTTTATATTTATTTTTATGTTTTGTTGGGTTGGTTGACTAAGGAAAGAAAATGAAGAAAATCGCTAAAAAGCGGACAACTTGGAGCTAAAGGACGGTCCATAACTCGTGTTGCGGACCGTAACGTGAACCTTAATCTGAAGGGAAATTCCAGTAACATGCTGAAAGTTTTTTAATGTTACGACCCAGAAGGATAGCTCGTAACGCAAGATAACGAAAGGTGTCTTTTCTTTCTGAGGAGCTGTATCCCGATAATGAACTAAAAAATGATCTTCATACTGGGTTCCTTTATCTCCGCTGCCAAAGATGACATCGTTGTATCCTGAACTATAACTCCTGCATCCCCTAAATCTAACAGCCGAACTCCAAGGCTAGCTAACCGACAAACATCACGGACTATCTCTCTTTTCTCTGGCTACACATATAATAGGCTACCCATGGATTTACGACAAAGATCATCAGCTACTACATTAGCCTTTTCAAGATGGTACAGAATATCAACATCATAATCTTTCAGCAACTCTAGCCATTGCCTTTGACATAAATTCAAATCTTTCTGCTTAAAGATATATTGGAGGCTCTTGTGATCAATATAAATATCAACATAAACACTGCATAAGTACGGTCTCCACATTTTCAAAGCATGGATCACCGCAGCTAACTCAAGACCATGGGTTGGATAATTCTTCTCGTGCTTCTTCAGCTGTCTGAAGGCATAAGAACAACTTTACTGTGTTGCATCAACACACATCCCAACCCAATACCTGAAGTATCACAATATATCACATAGCCATTTGTTCCCCTTTGGAAGAGTCAAGACGGGTGCTGAGGTCAACTTGTCCTTCGGTGTTTGAAAACTCTGCTCACATACATTTGTCCACTGGAATTTAGCTAATTTCTGAGTCAGCTTAGTCAATGGGGCTGAAAGAGAAGAAAACCTTCCATGGACCTTCTATAATACCCTGCTAGACCCAGGAAACTACGTATCTCCATTGATGTCGTGGGCCTTGGCTAACTTTTCACAGCTTCAATCTTTTGAGTATCCACTCTAATGCCTTCATCTGAAATAATGTGACCAAGAAAAGCCACAGAGTTCAACAAGAACTCACATTTAGAAAATTTCGCATATAATTCTCTATCTCGAACAGTTCTAAGCACTGCACGTAGATGATCAGCATGCTCGGCCTCTGACGATGAATAAACTAGAATATCATCTACGAACACAATCATGAACAGTTCTAGAAAGGGTCTGAATACACGATTCACCAAGTCCATAAATACAGCTGGAGCATTAGTTAACCTGAATGACATGACACGGAACTCATAGTGCCCATATCTAGTCCTGAATGCCGTCTTCGGAATTTCTTCCTCCTTCGCCCTAACCTGATGATATCCCGATCGCAAATCTATCTTTGAGAAATACCTGACACTCTGCAACTGATTGAATAAATTATCAATTCGCGAAAGCAGATACTTATTCTTTACAGTCACTTTATTTAATTATCGATAATCAATACACATTCACAAAGAGCCATCCTTCTTCCTTAAAAATAATACTGGTGCTCCCCATGGCAATGTACTGGGCCTAATAAAGCCCTTCTCAAGTAAATCCCTCAGCTGCTCCTTTAATTCTTTTAACTCTGCCGGTGCCATTCTATAAGGAAGAATAGATATTGGCTGAGTATCTGGCACTAGGTCAATATTAAAATCAATCTCCCACTCTGGCAGAATGCTTGGAAGTTCATCTGGAAACACCTCTAGGAATTCATTGACCGCTGGGATAGACTGAAGGGTCGGTGAATCTGCTTGCACATCCTGAACTCGAACTAGGTGATAAATATACCCTTTTCTGATCATCTTCCTTGTCATAAGGTAGGAAATAAACCTACCCCTCGGCGAAGCAGCATTTCCCTTCCACTCTAGGACTGGCTCATCGGGAAACTGGAATCGAACTGTCTTTGTTTTGCAATCAACATTAGCATAACAAGAAGCCAACCAATCCATGCCCATAATAACATCAAAATCAATCATGTCTAACTCAATCAAATCTGCTAGGGTATGGTGATTACAAACTATCACTACACAGCCTCGATATACTCGCCTAGCTATAATTGGATTACCAACTGGCGTAGATACCTCAAAAGGTTTAATCGATTCAGGCTCTATCCCAAACTTGCTAGTAACAAATGGAGTAACATATGATAAGGTGGAACCTGGATCAATCAGTGCGTATACTTCATAGGAGGAGACTGATATTATACCTGTAACAACATCAGGAGACGTCTCATGATCCTGTCTACCGGCTAGTGCAATAGACGCTGTGCTGAGGCCCTCTCGGGCTAGATGCTCCATTCCTCCCTCTACCACATCCTGCTGATGTTTGGGAAACATTTCCTGAAGGGCGTACTGATAAAGAAGAACCAGCTACGTACCCTATAGGCTGAACAATGCTTGCGCCACCCCTTATCGATGGACACTCCCTCATCACATGACCTGGCTGGCCACAGGCATAACAAGCATCTGATCCCAGTCGACACTGTCCAGAGTGTAATCTACCAAACTGGGTACACCGCGGTACCGGTGGTCTCACCTGGCATGACTCCGGTTTATGTTGAGAATATGATGCTCTAGAACTCTGGCACGCTCCAAAATAAGAAGACCGATCAAACCTAGGGCCTAAAAATCGCGGAGGTGCACTCCCTGCTAAATGAAATGGATACCGAGAAAGCTGCTGCCTCTGTCCTCCCCTGAACTCACCAGTAATATCTAAAAATCTGGCCCTTTTACCATGGCTCCGGTCATGCTCACGCTTTATCCTCCGCTGACGCTTACGATCTTCCAGATTCTGTGCATATGCTCGTATACGGGAAATATCCATGCCCGGCTGTAATGCAGCTGTCGTACACTCATCTATCAAATGTGGCCCTAGACTAGCCACGAAACGATGAACTCGATCTTCCATCTCAGCCACCATAGCTGGGGCATATCTAGCCAATGAATCGAAGTATACACTGTACTCTTGAACACTCATGCTGCCCTGCTCAATACGCAAGAACCTATCTGCTCGGGCCCGTCAAACTTCTGGTTGTAAATAAAGGCAAATAAAAGTGTCTAAAAACTCTCGCCAAACGACTGGAGGGGCATTCTCTCCCTTAGATAGCTCCCATGCCTGATATCACTGCACTGCAACATCACGGAGCCTATAAGGAGCCAGCTCTATTGACTCGACCTCATCAGCGTGCATAACCCTCAAAGTCCTTTACATACTATCAATAAAGTCCTGAGGGTCCATATTTTGCTTCAACACGGAGAACTCTGGAGGATCTAACCCGAGAAAAGTCTTAACCCTCCCACTACCAGCTCAGTCTACTTGATCAACACCAACTCCCTACCGCTGAGCCTGAGAGGCTACCAATCTAGTAAATAACTGTATAACATCTCACATATCCTGGCCCGATACATCTAGCTGAGGAACTGGGGCAGGTGCTGGAGGTGGGGTATGCGAAGTCTAAGATGGGCACTCACTCTGGCACTCGCCCCGAGCCCTGGTAGCTCGCTGAGAAAGGCTAGTGTCCTCACCATCCACTCCCTTTCCCTTCTGGTTGGCTGCATATTTCTTGCGAGGCTTCGCCGAAATCAGAATAAATCGTTAGAAGCCGAACTCTTAACGTATGGCTCTATCGCACGATCTAAGGGAGAAGGAATGACAATTTCCTATATGTCCTGTAGCCTCCTATTTATAAGTGTAGTGCACGACACACCCATAAACAAGACTCTACTATACACAGTCTGTAGACAACCCAAGGACGGAATGGTTCTGACACCACTTCTGTCACGACCAAAATTGATGAGCCGCGACGAGTGCCTGATCTCTAATGACCAAACACCCCTATACTCATATCTGGAAAACATTCCATAATAAGGGCCCACAAGCAACTCAACTTGGACTAAACTGACTCATGAAAGGATAATATCAAGAACTGTGCATATGCATATCTATATACCGAAGATAACAATGTAAGCCGTCTAGGCTGCCACATGAACTGTACACAAAAGAATAGGAGCCGACAAGGCTACATCACATGTCATCTACATACAACTGTCTACAGACCTCCACTGAAATAAAAGCTGTAGATGGACGGGACGAGGCCCTGTCATACCCATATGCACATCTACATCTCAAAAGGAGCATACTAAAATGAACTACAGCTCCGGATTGAGTTGAGCGCACTGACCACTGCTGGATGAAAGTCCTACTGAGCTTGACTGCCTGCTCCTGCCTGAACCTGCGGGCATGAACGCAGCCCCCCAAGTAATAGGGGTGTCAGTACAGACAATGTACTGAGTATGTAAGGCATAAGAGTAATATATACATAAAAATCATGACAGGAATCTAAAACTCATAAGCCAACTAACTGTTTGAATGCATCTATATGACTGAATGTCTGAAGACATCTGTATAACTCTGTATAACTGAAAGTTCCTCTGCGGTGTATGATATGCATGCTCTCTTTAAAAATCATATACATCTATATATATATAGTGAACTGCCCGACCATATAGGTACGGTGTATACTGCCTGGCTATATAGGCACGGTGTTATCATCATCGTCATTATTATCTCGTGTCCGGGACGATATCATAAGCTGCCTACTGGTGGTGCTACCCGACCATGTAGGCACGGTGTAATCATGAATCATCATCCATAAGCCACCCACTGAAGTGGTGCTGCCCGGTCATATAGGCATGGTGTAGAAAATAGCTATACATATATATAATTGCGTGAAAGACCCCTGAAAATTATACTCTAGACTACTCTGGGCAACATAAGATCTCTGGAAGCCATAGACATAAAACATAAGAAACCAATACGATGAATCCTGCACCATCTAAGTGTAGAGTCTTTGGAACTTATTCGCTTACTATGTTCGTTCAGATAATAAGGATCAGGTCAAAGGAATAAAAGGGACAGCCTTAACATACCTTGGAGAGTATCTAATCATCCAACGTCTACTTCTCGAATTCATAAGTATACAAACAAGATAACATAGGACACCATTAGCCCCTTTACAACACTTACTATCCAATTCAATTACGGAAAGAACTTAATGAATTGCGGGTGGCATTTCCTTTGTAACCCTAACAATCCTTCAACTCCCAATTCAACTCAAATATTACTGGAAACATGAACAATAAAAATATCGATTCTTACATATCAAAATATAATCAATTTTATACCAAATTCTCTCCCAAAACAGCCCCTTTTCTCACCTTGACCCTTGTTCAACTCATCACTTTCATAACTATATTTCCTTAACTTAAAACAGCTAAAATGCTTGATAAAAACTCAAACACGAAGGTAGAAATCATATACATACCTTGAGGAGTCTAGGATTCTAAGAATCAAACTTCAACTGCAATTTCAAAGCTTAACAACTTCAATAGAACCCTAGGAACAGCTTTCCCTTCACAAGCTTGGGTTTATAAGGCTCGAATCTTGCTAAATCTTCACTATGATGATGGAAAATATAGAGAGGAACATTCTAGGACTTTCTCTGATTTGGGGAATGAAAATAATGAGAATAAAATATAAGGGCTAAATATATATAGATGGAACTAGAAAGTTCCAGCGATGCGGGTCGACGGCTTGTCGACGTGCTCCGTCGACCTGCCACCTGAAGCTTCAGATGTGGCAGATAGGGATGATGTATCACAATGGCTCGTCGATGTTTCGACGGCCCGACGATGGTGACTGATTTCTGCAGACTCTCCTGAGTAGCTCTGGCTCGCGTCGGTTCGATTCGTTTAGCTTCTCATCCAATCATACTACAAGAAACATGTACTTATAATTTGGTACTCACGAGATAAGGCACTTAATCTCTCAAAGACTCGGGTACGGATCTCCATACTAAGGGTATAGACCACCTATAAGCTAAGGACTTTCTTGCGACGAAAATGAGAGGTTTAACAATGAGGTTTGGGAAGAGGGGAAAGTTGATCCCCAGGTATATTGGCCCATTTGAGATTGTTGACCGCGTGGGCGATGTTTCTTATGAGTTAGCCTTGTCGCCAAGCTTGGCCAGAATTCATCCGATTTTTCACATTTCTATGCTAAAGAAGTACCATACCAATGGTACTTACAATGTTCATTGGGATTCGATATTACTTGATGAGAATTTGACCTATAAGGAGGAGCCTATTGCTAACTTGGATAGGCATGTTCAAAAGTTGAGGTCGAAGGAGATTGCTTCTGTGAAAGTGCAATGGAAGCACCGTCCTGTTAAGGAGGCTACTTGGGAGGCTGAGTCTGACATGAGTAGCTGATAGCCCCAGTTGTTCACTAATTTAGGTATTTCCCCGCTCCTTTCTCTTCTTCACTCGAGAACGAGTGATAGTTGAATTGGTATCTGATGTAACGACCGGTTTGGTCTTTATAGTCTTTTCGGTACTTCCACCTCTTTTCGACCTTGGTTAGCTCAGTTTGGACCTGAAGGGACCATTGACACGCTTCTCGAGGTGTCTAGATTTGATTCAAGTGACTTTTGGTGAAATTTGGGCTTTAAGAGAAAAAGAGTTGACTGACTTTTGGGTAACGAAGCTTTTTCGGAAGTCTGTTGATTCTAAGAGGTCCAGATGATCGTTTAGAACTTGTGTGTATATCTGGTTCAGTGCCAAATTCACTCGGATGCATTTTGGGACTTGGGTTGGGAAATTCTGAGGCCACGAATGCGTTCGTAGCGTGTTTTTATAGAGGTCTGTCTATGTGGTTTATGAGCAGATTGCCTTAGGGGTTGGTTGGGATTTCGGTTAGAACCTGGAAAACTTTTGGGATTTTGGTACCTGGTGTTCGCCATAGCGGCACCAGTGCCATCCCAGTGGCATCGCCATGGCGGTGAGATGGCCGCTAGGGCAGCCAAGTGTGTTTTGCATAGACCGTCCCGACGGTTTATGAAGACGTTAGGCGATGGCGTCGTGGGTACTTGCTGATGCGTGCAATAGCGATGTATCGGGCCAGTATTTCATTAAGTGTGTATTAAAAAGCCCTTAGTCTATCATTTATCACCAATACAAAATTTGAGCTCTTGGGAACTGTGCTAGAGGATTCTTGGGGGAAATTCTTGGTGGTAACTCCTGCTAATCTCCCCACTCATTCGTTACTCTTAATCATCTTAGAATTCCTCTTTCCTTCTTAGTTCCTTAAAAATGGAAGATAAAAAGTGGATTTAATAGATATTCTACTCAGGCTTTTAAATGATGAAATTGATTGGGTTTATGCTAGATTATGATGTATTTAAGGTTATTAATCATGTATCTTCCATTATTAGTGTTGAATCCTTAAACCTAAGAGTTAGGGCTTATACCCAAAATTGGGGGTTTTGCTTGAATTTTGAAATTGGGTGAATCTTTGAGTTAATCTAGCAATTAGTTGATGGGTTTTGATCACCTAGTGTTTAATTTGATATTTTTCCCTCGAGTTTCTCATTTTGTCCTTGTAGGGCCCGTTTTCCCAAAATTCTAGGGTTGGTTTTGACCTAATTTTAATGATAGCAATATAGGTATCAATCTTCTTGATTTCTAATCTAGATTTCAAATATTCATAAACTTCTTTGATCTTGAGGCTCAGCGGAAGGGCAAGGCTAAAGAGTGATTATTGGTGTATTGTTGTTCGACCATCCAGGTAGGTTATGGCTTGCTCTTGGTGAGACTTCGTGTAGCGAAGAATATATTTAGATTATATTATCGGATAAAGCATGTAAACGTTCAGATATGAAGTGGGGTTGAATATTGTATTAGGTTGCTCCCTGTTGTGTTATTGGGACTAGCCACCCCGTTGTGTTGTGATTGAGTTGTCCTAGTGTCGTGGGCTTGATGCCACATAGTGATAGTGGATATTGGAGACTATTGAGATATCTTGTTTATGATATTGTGGTAGCCCTCTTGTTGGTATTTGATTTCGGGGATAGCGTCTTTATATGGCTTGTGTATTCTTTCATGATATTGTTAGCGTACCCATGTTTGGTACTTGTGATATTGATTTGATTATTCATGTTGACTCATACATCGCACGTATTCACATCTCTCATGATCTATTGTTGATACATTGTTGATACTTGATAAAACGCTGTGATGAGCTGAGCTCAATTTGGATGAGAGTGATATGAGTAGTGCGATATCCGACTACTCACATAACCAACAATAGTAACTGGCAGCAATGTCTTAGAGACAGTAAAGTTCGTATCAACAAACTATTTATGTTACCAGTTACTATTGTTGGTCGTGTAACACCATTCTTATGGTTGAGTATTATAGCACTGTATGGCATTATATTGTGTTGTTAGGCTGTGTGGCCGGTTGATAGTAGTACAATTATAGAGAAGACTCTGGCGAAATTCCTATAGACTTCTAAGAGTTTAAAATTTGAGGAAGAATGTTTTTGAGGGGGAAAGGATGTTACACCTTGTACTTTCGTACGTTGAGTTACATCGTGAGTTAGTCGTTATCGATTTGGAGAGTGGGATTATCTTTGACGTTTTATGGGATTAGACATGTTCAACTTGCACATACGATGGCTTAAGTTCATGTTTAGAATGTGTTGAAAGGATTAGAAGTTAAACGAACCGAAGAAAATAAGTTTCGTCGAGGTTTGACATTTATTTTGACAGGCTGACGAAATTGGCGCATTTCTTGCCAGTCAGGATTGCTTATACCGCTGAGGACTATGCGAGGTTATACATTCAAGAGATAGTACGCCTCCACGATGTTCCAATATCTATTATCTCAGATAGAGGCACGCAATTTACAGCTAACTTCTGAAAGTTTTTCCAGAAGGGATTGGGGACACAAGTGAACCTTAGTAAAACTTTCCATCCCCAGACTGATGGACAGGCTGAGCGCACCATTCGGACACTTGAGAATATGCTACGAGTATGTGTGTTGTATTTCAGAGGTAGCTAGGGATGATCATTTGCCGCTTATTGTGTTCGCATATAATAACAACTACTATTCTAACATTCAGAGGGAACCGTATGAGGCCCTTTACGGGCAAAAATGTAGATCTCCTATCGGATGGTTTGAGGTTAAAGAGTCTAGATTATTGGGGCATGACTTGGTCCAGCAGGCATCTGAGAAATTTAAGCCTATTCAGGAGAGATTATTAGCGGCTCAAAGTTGTCAGAAGTCGTGTGACGATAATCGATAACGAGATTTAGAGTTTCAAGTAGATGACTGGGTATTCTTGAAGGTGTCACTAATGAAAGGTGTCATGAGGTTCGGCAAGAACGGTAAGCTTAGCCTTAGATACATTGGACCTTACCGGATTGTGCGTAGGATTGGCCAAGTAGCTTATAAGTTAGACTTACCTTCAGATTTGGAGTCTGTACATCCGGTCTTCCATGTAACAATGCTCCGTAAGTTTATTAGAGATCCTTCCAAAATCGTACCAGTAGATGATATCCAAGTTACAGAGCAGTTATCATATGAGGAAGTTCCTGTTGCTATTCTAGACCACCAGGTTCAAAGATTGCACATCAAAGATGAAGCTTCAGTAAAAGTACTTTGGAAGAGCCAAAACATCGAGGAGATGACCAGGGAAGCGAGGAAGACATGAAATCTATATATCCCCACTTGTTTTCGATATCAAAGGAGATTCAGACCGAGACATTCCCACCTTCAGGTGCATAGTATGTTACCAGTTACTATTGTAGGTCGTGTAAAGCCATTGTTATTATTGAGTGTTGTAGGCCTGTCTGGCATTATCTTGTGTTGTTGGGCTGTGTGGTAGGTTGGTAGTAGTACGATTACAGAGGAGACTCTGCCGAAATTCCTATAGACTTCTGAGAGTTTAAAATTTGAGGACGAATGTTTTTGAGGGGGGAAGGATGTTACACCTCGTACTTTCGTACATTGAGTTTCATCGTGAGTTAGTCGTTATAGATTTGGAGATTGAGATTATCTTCAATGTTTTATGGGATTAGACATGTTCAACTTGCGCATACGACGACTTAAGTTCATGTTTAGTATGGGTTGAAAGGATTAGAAGTTAAACGAATCGAAGAAAATAAGTTTCGTCGAGGTTTGACATTTATTTTGAATGAAATATAATCCAAGCTATAATACCCCTCTATTTGCACACTAGGAAATTAAACCATCCAACTTGAGCATTAGCTGAGCTCGGGGATTTGGTCATATTCAAGCATGAAAATTAAGAGTCCGTTTTATAAAAGGATGAAGTCCCAAAATGATTTAAGACGGAAAAGTATGACGACGATGATTGGGAATAATATTTTATGTGTGGAAAACGAGGATATGGACTAGTCTATATCACATGATCATGATAATGAGTATATAAAGTGTGTTAAAAGGGATTAATATTTAAGTAAATTAAGGTCAAGAATTAATAATAGTGGGAGGTAAGGACTTAATGATAAATTAGAGGGTACATGTTAAGATAAAGATGGGCCTTTCCACGTGGAACCCATTCAAGGAGCAATCTATGACTCATCCAACTAAATGAATATCTATTTATGGATTATATGGTGGTTTATCCTTAATTAAGTAAATTGTGTTTGCTTATGTGGGCCCCACGACTACTAGGAGATGACAACCCCCTTAAATTTCATTTCAAATAGTGCTCTCTTGGAAAATAAAAACATAACTAGAACCTAACAAGGGCCTTCCTTTGCTTTCCATATTCAACAACCAAGCTTTGCATATCCAGCAACGCTTGTGGTCCTTTAAAGAAGAGTATTTGGTTCTTGTTCAAAGATTTAGAAGGTGTGTAGATAAGGATTTTAATTCTACTTGATTCTTCTTCCACGTTATGGAATTTTATCATATTCTTCATGGGTTGTGGGAGCAAGACTTTTTCTTGGAAAGCTCAAGTAAATGTTGTTGATAAATGCATCAAGTAAGGTATGATGTCCTCTCCTATAGTTGTAAGATTAAATCATATAAGTGATGTTAATATGTTTTCCAGTTAGAACTCACGAGACGGTGCTCGAAAACTGTGAGTTCAATTATTTGAATTTGTATAGGCCATAGCCGGGATCCTCTTATTGTAATTAAATTTTTGAATATGATGTTGAGGTGATGTGTACATAGCCTAATTGTATTATTATTGTTATGGAGTTTTGGAGAAGGAAGGACAAGGTGAAACGCTGAATAGTTGTCATATAGCGAGCTCGTCGCTCGTCATGTTGTCCATATACTGTCTTATTAGTTGTTCTTGGTTATAAGTTGGCTGATGCTAGTGTTACTATCATTATCTTGTAGATAAAGTTTTAAAAAGGGGCAGATCCGTCATAATTGTTCCGTGGGTCGTAAACCAAGGTATGTTAAGGTTGTTCCTTCTTTTCTTGGCATGATTCCATATATAGTAAAAGCGTAACGAACCTTATGACTAGAGATTTGTCAAAGTGGAGCTCTACCTATTGTTGCATAGTTTCCAAGTGTTATGTTATTCTTTCTGAGGGCTCATATCGCTTCCCTATGTCTTTGAGTTTATCTCGAGACGGAAAGAGACATGTTAAAGTATCAGTATTTTTCAGCATATACATAATATACATATATTTTCTTTGGCCTGGCCACTTGGTTAGTGAGACATTATATTTAGCCTGGCCAATTGGTTAGTGAGAAATTTATGCCTGGCCTACGGGTCAGTGAGACGGATATGCCTGGCCTACGGGACAGTGAGACTTTATTCCTGGCTGACGGGTCAGTGAGACATTATTGCCTGGCCTTACGGTCAGTGAGATTTTACAGTTGCCTGGACACTTGGTCAGTGAGATTTTTCAGTGGCCTAGCCACTTGGTTAATGAGATATACACTAGTTCTGTATTGCATATCACATGAGACAGATCAGATGAGACATCTCAGGGTATTTCTTGACCTCCAAATTATACTGTTTTAGTTCAGTTTCAGTTTCAGTTTCAATTATTTTGTTGCCTCACATACTCAGTACATTGTTTCGTACAGTCGTTCCTTTTTTCCGGGGGCTGCGATTTCGTACTGCCGGGTACGGACGACGAGCCGGACCGACCTCCCCTGTAGGCAGGACCTGAATTAGCTAGTTAGTGAGCTCCCTTTGTTTGGAGTTTCCAGGTCTTTTTGAGTCTTTCTTTTGCGATTACAGATTTGATGGGTAGGTCGGGGCCCTGTCCGACCATGATAGAGTCATGCTTTGTCTAGAGGCTTGTGGACGAGCCCTGTATATAGTGTGCCAATGTGATAGCCTTGTTGGCCTTGTATATCTCTCTTTTGGGCGCTATTGGTTTTGTATGGTCATGGTAGCCTCGTTGACTTGCTCAGTTATATATATATGTTTTGGGTGCGTGTGGCCCATTCAGATTAGATAACCCATCATATATATATATATATATATATATTAAGAATGTGGCCTTGTCGGCTTGTTGGTATTGTCTGTGTGCAGGTTATCTTGTTAGCCTAAGTTGAGGTTACCCCTTCAGTGTTACAGATTTAGAGTGGTTCGCTTGGGCCATGTGTGTAACAGGGTGCTGTCCACGCCTCTTTAGATATGGGGCGTGACAAACTTGGTATCAAAGCAGGTCAGTCCTAGGAAGACTACAAGCCATGTCTAGTAGAGTCGTGTTTATAGATGTGTTGTGGACCATATCATATAAACAGGAAGCTACAAGGCATTTAGGAGTTGGTTACCCTTCTTTCAGATCAATCGTGTTGTAGAGCCAAGTCATAGGAGGTTTGATTTAAACTTACGCTTTCATTTTTTTATACAGCTATGCCGGTCACTAGGAAGACTACAGCTAGCCGGAGATTTGATACGGCAGCTGGTGAGGGAAACAGTTTGGCACACCCAGCAGCTAGTGCCTAGTCTAAGGGCTAGGGTGAGACCCTATCCCATCCATCATCGATGACTCCACCACCTGAGGAGCTTCCGTGGGAGGCAGCACCTCCAGTACCCCCTCCCACATCGACAGACCAAGATCTTAGTAGTGCGGTGCACTTATTCCTCAGCTTGTAGAAACACATAAACAACCGAGAGCACCTACTAGTATAGTAACCACTGATGGATCTAGTAGTTCAAGGGTTCGTGAGTTCCTAGCACTTGATCCCCCAGAGCACTCAGGGGTTAGGCGAGATGAGGATCTGCAAAACTTCATCGATAAGCTTCACCATATTTTCAGGGTCATGCATGCTACTGAGACCAAGGCGGTAGAGTTTGCGGCTTTTAAGCTTCGTGATATAGCCGTCTTATGGTATGAGGGGTAGGAGACTGCTAGAGGTCGTGAGGCACCTCCAACGTATTGGTATGAATTTTCAGAGGCCTTCCTTGACCACTATTTGCCGTTGGAGATACAAGAGGCTAGAGTTGATCAGTTCTTGATTATCCAGCAGGGTAGTTCTAGTGTTCGTGATTATTGCCTCCGATTTGACACCTTGGCCAGATACGCTCCATCCTACTTTGATTCATCGAGAGCCAGGATTCACAGGTTTATAGCGGGGTTGCACCCTGAATATGTTGAGGCTTGTACCACTGCGGCGGTGAATGATAGTATGGACCTTGCTCAAATTCAGGCATTCGCACAGAACTACGAAGATTGTAAACATCAGCAGCGGGTGACCGAGAGGATAGAAAAAGAGCATCATAAGAAGGCTAGGTCCGTATTTCAGCAGGGTAGTAGTCGGGGGAGTTTCAGACCCCAGTATCAGCGCAGGCCATTTAGGCCACCACCACCCCAGTCTTAGGGATACAGATCAAGGTATTACTTTCCATCTGGACCAGATGAGAGCTCCCGTGAATCAGGGTCACAGCAGCAGAGGGGTCCAGGGCAGACTAGATCACTACCACAACAGTGTGGTAATTATGGTAGAGCACACTATGGGCAATGTCAGTATGGGTCGTAGCCTTGTTATACTTATTGCAGCCCAGATCACTTTATGATAGAGTGTCCCTAGGGGAGGCAAGGTGGCATGGCATGGCCAACTGGTTCAATAGCTGGGTCATCTGCATCAGTGCGTCCTTTTGGGCACGGGTCTCAGTCGTCAACTGGTAGAGGCAGGGGCTGATGTAGAGCTTCTAGTGCGCAGTGGTGTTCAGAACCGCATCTATGCCTTGGCAGGTCGTCAGGACTTAGTGTCCTCACCAGATGTTGTGACAGGTACATTGACAGTTTGTTCATATGATATTTATGCATTGATAGATTCGGGGGTCTGATTTGTCGTATGTCACCCCGTTTATGGCAGGGAAGTTATGTATCCTTCTAGAGTTGTTGAGTGAGCCATTTTCAGTGTCTACATCTATTAGTTAGCCTGTTATTACTGGAATGATTTATCGGGGTTGTTCAGTAGTTGTTTATAGTCGTCAGACGCTAGTAGATCTTATAAAGTTACAGATAGTCGATTTCGATGTTATTATGGGTATGGATTAGCTAGCTTCTGTCTACTCTAATGTTGGGTGCTGGAAAAACATTGTTATGTTCCACTTCCCTGGGGAACCAATTTTTGAATGGAAGGGAAATACAGCTTCACCAAGAGGTAGGTTTATTTCCTATCTCAAGGCGAAGAAGATGATTTCGAAGGGTTGTATCTATCATATAGTTCGAGTTCAGAATGCAGAAATCGAATCATCAACTCTTCAGTCTATTCCAGTGGTTATTGAATTCCTAGATGTGTTCCCAGACGAGCTTCCACGTATTCCTCCAGAGCGGTAGATTGATTTCGTTAGAGAAATGTTACTGGATACTCAGTCGATATCCATCCCTCCTTATAGGATGGCCCCTGCCGAGTCAAAGAAATTGAAGGACCAGTTGAAGGATTTTCTCCAGAAGGGCTTTATTAGAACTAGTACATCACCGTGGGGAGTGCCAGTATTGTTTGTGAGAAAGAAAGATGGTTCACTGCGGATGTGCATCGACTATAGGCAGTTAAATAAGGTGACGATTAAGAATAAGTATCCACTTCGAAGGATAGATGATTTATTTGATCAGTTACAGGGTGCCAGATGCTTCTCGAAGATAGACTTGAGATCAGGTTATCATCAGGTCGGGGTCAGAGAGAGAGATATTCCAAAGACAGCATTCAGGACTAGATATGATCATTTTGGGGATTTTGTTATGTCGTTCGGGTTGATAAATGTGCCAGCAGTGTTCATCGACTTGATGAACAATGTATTCAGACCTTTCTTAGACTTGTTCGTGATTGTGCTTATAGATGACATTCTGGTCTATTTTCAATCAGAAGCCGAGCATGCAGATTATTTGCACTCTGTACTCAGAGTTCTTCAGGATCAGAAGTTGTATGTAAAGTTTTCCAAATGTGAGTTATGGCTAAATTCGGTCTCTTTCCTAGGGCATATCATATCAAATGAGGGCATCAGAGTCGATACTCAAAAGATTGAGGCCGTAAAGACTTAGCCTAGACCCACGACATCGACAGAGGTTCGTAGTTTTATTTGTTTAGCAGGATATTATAAGAGATTTGTAGAGGGCTTTTCTTTTCTTTCAGGCCCATTGACGAAGCTAACTCAGAAGGCAGCTAAGTTCCAGTGGATAGACACTTGCGAGCGAAGTTTTCAGGAGTTAAAGGACAGATTGACTTCAACACCTGTCCTTACACTTCCCGAGGGGTTCGAGGGTTATGTTTTCTACTGTGACGCTTCAGGTGTGGGATTGGGTTGCGTATTGATCCAGTATGGTAAGATTATTGCTTATACTTCTAGACAGCTCAGGAAGCACGAAAAAAACTATCCTACCCATGACCTGGAGTTCACAGCTGTGATTCATGCCCTTAAGATCTGGAGACATTACTTATATTGAGTTATTGTGGATCCCTATACAGACAATATTCAGTACATCTTCAAGCAAAAGTAGTTGAACTTGCGGCAGAGACGAGGGTTAGAGTTACTAAAGGATTATGATGTTGATATTCTATACCATCCAGGGAAGGCAAATATAGTAGCAGATGCTCTCAGCCGCAGATCTATGGGCAGTTTAGCATACTTGTAGGCCGAAAAGAGAGAGTTGGCTCATGAGATTCATCAGTTAGCAAATTTAGGGGCTAGACTGATAGACTCAGAGGATGCAGGAGTTATTCTCCAGGATACAGCGACATCATCCTTGGTAGCTGAGGTAAAGAAGCATCAATATGAGGACCCTTTATTGATTCATTATAGGATACTGCTCTAAAAAAGAGGAAATCACCATTCGATATTACTGGAGATGGAGTCTTCATGTATCGAGGTAGGTTGTGTGTTCCCGATGTTGCAGGGTTACGTCAGCATATTATTGCGGAGGCTCATTATTCCTGCTATTCTATCCATCCAGGTTCGACGAAGATGTACCATGACATCAGAGAGTTTTACTGGTGGAATGGTATGAAAAAGGAGATAGCCGAATTCGTAGCTCAGTATCCTAACTGTCAGCAAGTGAAGTTGAGCACTAGAAGCCTGGTGGGTTGTTGTAGGATATAGACATTCTGACTTGGAAATTAGAGGCGATCAATATGGATTTCATTACGGGTTTACCTCGATCTCAGTGTAAGTTTGACTCGATATGGGTGATTGTTGATAAGCTGATGAAATCAGCGCATTTCCTGCGAGTCAGGACTGTTTATACCACTGAGGACTATGCAAGGTTATACATTCAAGAGATAGTATGCCTTCACGGTGTTCCAGTATCCATTATTTCAGATAGAGGCACGCAATTTATCGCTAACTTCTGGGAGTCTTTCCAGAAGGGAGTGGGGACGCAGGTCAACCTTAGTACAACTTTCCATCCCCAGACTAATGGACAGGCAGAGCGCACTATTCAGACAATCGAGGATATGCTACGAGTATGTGTGTTGGACTTCAGAGGTAGCTTGGATGATCATTTGATGCTTATTATGTTCGCATATAATAACAGCTATCATTCTAGCATTCAGATGGCCCTGTATAAGGCCCTTTACCGGAAAAAATGTATATCTCCTATCAGATTGTTTGAGGTTGGAAAGTCTAGATTATTGGGGCATGACTTACAGTTGAGAAAGTTAAGCTTATTCAGGAGAGATTATTAGCGGCTCAAAGTTGTCAGAAGTCGTATGCCATTAATTGATGATGAGATTTGAAGTTTCAAGTAGATGACTGGGTATTCTTGAAGGTGTCACCAATGAAAGGCGTCATGAGGTTCAGCAAGAAGGGTAAGCTTAGCCGTAGATACATCGGACCTTACCAAATTGTGCGTAGAATTGGCCAAGTAGCCTATGAGTTAGACTTACCTTCAGATTTGGAGTTTGTACATCGAGTCTTCCATGTATCAATGCTCCGTAAGTTTATTGGAGATCCTTCCAAAGTTGTACTTGTAGATGATGCCCAAGTTACAAAGCAGTTATAATATGAGGAAGTTTCTATTGCTATTGCAGACCGCCAGGTTCGGAGATTGTGCACCAAAGATGTAGCTTCAATAAAAGTACTTTGGAAGAACCAGAACATCGAGCAGATTACCAGGGAAGCGAGGAAGACATAAAATCCAGATATCCCCACTTGTTTCTGATCTCGGGGAAGATTCAGACCGAGACATTCCCACCCTCAGGTGCATAGTATGTTACCAGTTACTATTGTTAGTCATGTAAAGCCATTGTTATTATTGAGTGTTGTAGCCCTGTGTGGCATTATCATGTATTGTTGGGATGTGTGGTAGGTTGGTACTAGTATGATTATAGAGGAGACTATGCCGAAATTCCTATAGACTTCTGAGAGTTTAAAATTTGAGGACGAATATTTTTGAGGGGGAAGGATGTTACACCTTGTACTTTCGTGCGTCGAGTTTCATCGTGAGCTAGTCGTTATAGATTTGGATAGTGGGATTATCTTTGACATTTTATGGGATTATACATGTTCAACTTGTACATAAGATGGCTAAAGTTCATGTTTAGTATGTGTTGAATGAATTAGAAGTTAAACGAATCGAAGAAAATAAGTATCGTCGAGGTTTGACATTTATTTTTAATGAAATACGATCCAAGCTATAATACCCCTCTATTTACGCACTAGGAAATTAAACCATCCAACATGAGCAATACCCGAGCTCGGGGGATTTGGTCATATTCAAGCATGAAAATTAAGAGTCTGGTTTATAAAAGGATGAAGTCCCGAAATGATTTATGACGAAAAAGTATGACGACGATAATTGGGAATAATATTTTATGTGTGGAAAACGAGGCTATGGACTAGTCTATATCACATGATCATGATAATGAGTATATGAAGTGTGTTAAAAAGGATTAATATTTAAGTAAATTGAGGTCAAGAATTAATAATAGCTGAAGACAAGGAGTTAATGATAAATTAGAGGGTACATGTTAAGATAAAGATGGGCCTTTCCACGTGGAACCCATTCATGGAGCAATCTATGACTCATCCAACTAAATGAATATCTTATGGATTATATGATGGATTAGCCTTAATTAAGTAAATTTTGTTGGATTATGTGGGCCCCACAACTACTAGGAGATGACAATTCCCTTAATTTTCATTTGTATAGTGTTCTCTTGGAAAATAAAAACGTAACCAGAACCTGACAAGGGCCTTGCTTTGCTTTCCATATTCAGAAAATAAGCGTTCCATATCGAGCAATGTTTCTGGTCATTCAAAGAAAGAGTATTTGGTTCTTGTTCAAAGATTCAGAAGGTGAGTAGATAAGGATTTTAATTCTACTTGATTCTTCTTCCACATTATGGAATTTTATCATAATCTTCATGGATTGTAGGAGCAAGACTTGTTCTTGGAAAGCTCAAGTAAAAGTTATTGATAAATGCATCAAGTAAGGTATGATATCCTCTACTATAGTTGTAAGATTAAATCATATAAGTGATGTTAATATGTTTTCCAGTTAGAACTCACGAGACGGTGCTCGAAAACCGTGAGTTCAATCATTTGAATTTGTATAGGCTATAGCCGGGCTATTCTTATTGTAATTAAATTTCTGTATATGATGTTGAGGTGATGTGTACATAGCCTAATTGTATTAAGTTCAGCAATTTCTTTGCGCTATAGCTGCGACCTGAACACCATCAACTCCCTCGGCTTATCGAGAAGACCCTTCACCTCGCAATCCTGGCCGAAGGCGACTTAAGTTGTTCCTTGGGCCTAGACCGTATGCTCTGCCCTTTTGTACTCCCCCAACTGCTCTATACCAAAAATCTATCTCTAATTCCGGTGGAGGACGGCCCGGATGCTCAGGCTGAGTTTGGCTGTACTGGTCCATATCATCCATAAATTGCGTCTGTATATTAAAAAATGAAACTTAGTATATAACGAATATATCATAATTAAACTTATATATAATTACTTAAATAATAAAATTATCACTTACAAAGGAATTACAATACTCGTCCTCAACCCATACGGTCGGATCCGACTCCTGCTTCTTCTTTTTTGTGTGGGTCTTTAGGAATAGCTGATCCTGAGTTGGCATCTGTCCCGTAGCTTTTTTTTGCAAAAAAAAAAAAAAAAAAGTTAAACATAAAATTAATAACTCAATAATGATATATTGATCGTAGGTAACTTTAAAAGTATAAAATTACTTACCATTGTCCTAGCCACGTGCCCTCGACTTCTTGCACCCGCGATTGTGCAAAGAGCCACCTTTCACGGGATGCACGGGCAGCCTTTGCCTGCTCAGACTTGGCGATAAACTCAGGAGTTCACCAATATGCCTTAAGTTTCTCCCACTATTCAGCGTTTAGCCATTGGGGCATCTTCATATACCTTCTAGGCCTCGAAAACCAATCAAACAACCTTGCACTCCCCTTCCTCTCAAAGTTTGCAGCAACCCTATCATTGTCCATTGGATCCCATGTACAATACATCTGCAAATCAAATAGCTAATGTTAGATGCACCCCATGAAGTATAAAAATGTTCGCCATAAAGCCTCCGAACAACATCCAACAAGACTTTTGTAGTGTCGTGATCTGGATAGAACCTGCAGTTAAAAAATTTAATGCATATAAGATTAAGATGAAAAAAAAATTTAGGAAAACTTAATAAAAGACAACCTTACCCAGCTCCCTCAGGCACGATGAAAATTCGAGCCATCACATCTCTATCTCCCGGATGTAAACCATGATATATCGGTGCCTATATAGGAGCCGGTGCAGGTGCAGGAGCAGGTGCAGGTGCAGGAGGACGAAGATGGGTCTGAGACTGGCTGGATGGTAGTGACTCAGGCTCAGAGCTGCTATCTCTAAGGCGCAAATTAGATACACTTGGAGGTGTACCACTTGGAGAAGGAGAAGGAGAAAGAGACAAAGTGGCCGATGTGCTAGGAGATCTGCCACGTGGTGGGCAATACATAGGTATAGGTATAGAAGTAGGATAGGTAAATGATGCCGGCTGAGGTGGTGCCGGCTAAAAGACACACTGACCAGACTGAGCCTGCATAGAAGAGCTAGGCATAAAAAAATGAGGCGGAGTAAACTGCATATGTGGAGCGGACGGAATGGATTGACTACTAGTAGCTGTAGGATCTATAGGTCTCTTATCTTTTCTCTTACTAGTACCTCCAGCTCTACTTCTACCTCTACCTCTACATCTACCTTGATCACTACCACTTGATGACATCTGCATACAGAAAGTTAATAACGTTAGAATAAAAATTTAACAAGTATAGAATTGTGTTATTATTAAGTATAGAATAAACTAACATGCAACTAGTTATCCTCCCACTCATCCTCGCTTGTTTCATTTTCATTAGATGATTCTTCCTCATCGCTTGTTTCAGGTCCATCGGTCGATTCTTCCTCAGCATTTTCTATGATAGTTACATCATCTTTATCAACTTCTTCTAACATGTGTTGAGGATGTTCCAAACCATTTTCTAACTCTGTGTCAACCATTTGATGAACAACTGGTACATCATTTTGATACGCCATATCTAATGCATTATCGACCTCAATCCTCCCCACAGGCTTAGTCTTTATAACCACCCACCAATCAGCCTTATCCCTACGCAAAGGATATGGAGCATAATACACTTGCTTAGCATTTTGTGCAATTATAAAGGGATTATAGCGATTGTATTGTCTTTTGTGTTTGACTTCAATTACGTTACGTTGATGATTCACCCTTGTACCTCTTTGGCTTGGATCAAACCACTTGCACCGAAATAATGTTATCTTCTTCTTAGGGTAACCTGGATACTTAAGTTGTATGATTTCTTGCAGCACACCGTAATAATCAACAGTTACACCGCTACAATCAGCATCGCTTTTAATGCACACTCCATTATTATTCGTCTTCTTATATTAAGAAACTTCTTCGGTTTGAAACTTGTAGCCATTAACAATGTACTTTTTCATTGTCCTAACTTCATTTCCTAGTCCAAGAGCTATATCTTTCACAAATTGGGAATGTTCTCCTGTATGACAAACCTATATAATAAGGAGGAAAATTAAAATTCAATAACTTCTATGTAGCCTACATTTAATTGAAATTATGCAATGAATTTCCACACTTACAAAATCGTACAGCCAATGGAAAAACTTAGAATATATGGCTTCATCGCCCTCAAGTTCTACGAAGTAACTGCTCGACATATGCAAGATTTTCATTAGTTTCACCCTTATCGCTTACCCATTTAATTCAGTAACATAATTCGACACTCACCGAATATATACTTGAATTTCAGGGCAATTGAGCAAAACATGTGTCACAGCTGATTGCCTCTCCATACTACACAGGGTTCATTTTGGAGGAATTTTAGAACCTTGTCCTGGTTGATTAAAGATGGACATTAGTGGGTAGTTAGGATCAACCCCACCCTCATCATTACAGTTGGGCCTATTTCTCATACACGACACTTGCTCTCCGAAATAATGTGAATAGAAATGCGCTGTTTCCTTTGCAAGATACGCTTCACAAATAGATCCTTCAACCTTAGATCTCTGCTTAGCCAATTTTTTTCATTTGCCAATGGTCCTGCACACATGTTTAATAGCAATAGGAACAGTAATTAGTTAACAAAATACTGTTAAAGAAAGAGGTAGTAAGTTTGGTTACTTACCTATCGAAAGGATACATCCACCTAGTTTGAACCGGCCTACAAAGTGTGCCTCTTGTACAATATGAATGGGAAGATGTTCCATCACATCAAAAAATCCACATGGAAAGATCTTCTCGAGCTTAGTTGTAATGAGCGATATATTCTCGTTCCATTCTTTGAAGGTTTTCTACCGTCAAAGTGTTAGAACATAAATCCTTGAAGAACAAACTTATCTCTCGTGATTGGTTTCCATATTATTTCCGGTAGGCGGCTAAATGCAATAGGAATCAAAGTTTCCATGAAAACATGGCAATCATGACTTTTTATACCAATCAATTTTCCTTCATTCATATCAGCACGCTTGTCAAAATTAGACGCATACCCCTCTGGCATCTGTAAATTCTTAACCCATTGACAAATCTGTCGTTTCTCCTCCAAAGTGAATGAAAAACTAGCCTTGGGCTTGAACGCTTTATTATTCGCTAACTCTTGCAAGTTCAATTCAGGGGGCCTACAATATTCCTTTAGGTCCAATCTAGCTTTTGGGTTATCTTTTGTCTTGCCTTTAACCTCCATAACAGTGTTGAACAAATTATCAAAATAATTTTTTTCAATATGCATCACATCAAGATTATGCCGTAGAAGATTTTCCTTCCAATACGGTAACTCCCAGAATATGCTCTGTTTAGTCCAATTATGTTCAACACCATAACCAGGTAGTCTATAAGGGGCAACTTCTGTGACCTTAGGCAAGTGACAAACCCTCCCCCAAATTTCTTCTCCTGACAATGTTCGAGGGGGGGATCATTTTCGCTTTATTCTTTCTAAATGCTTGTTTCATTTTCCTGAATTGGTGATCCATAGGCAAGAATTGACGATGACAATCAAACCATGAATTTTTGTGGCCATGTTTTAAAGTGAAAGCTTTACTATTTTCTATGCAATGAGGACAAGTAAGCTTTCCAGCAGTCATCCAACCAGACAACATCCCATACGCAGGAAAATCGTTAATAGTCCACATCAAAGAAGCACGCATATTGAAATGGCTCTTAGTTGATATATCATATGTCACTACACCTTCACACCACAATTGTTTTAACTCATCAATCAAAGGTTGTAGAAAGACATCAATCAAAACTTTTGGATTACGAGGACCAGGGATAACACAATTTAGGAATATATAGGGACTTGTCAAACACATCTCAGGCGGTAGATTATATGGAGTAAGAAATACAGGCTAAGAAGAATAGGGTGCAGCCGAAACAGAGTATGGTGTGAAACCATCCGCACACAAACCCAAACGAATATTTCTTGGTTCACTAGCAAAATCAAGATAAGTTCTATCAAATTGTTTCCACGCTTCTCCATCCGATGGATGACACATAACACCAGGTGGCCTTCTATTTTCGTTGTGCCATCTCATGTGAGGAGCAGAACTCGGCGATGCAAACAACCTCTTTAACCTAGGTATAATAGGTAAATAATGCATCGCCTTAATTGGAACCATCTTCCCACTAGGTGTCCGCTTATAACGCGCATGTCCACATATTTTACATTCATTTAAATCAAGATCTTGCTTTATAGAACAACATACAACCGTTTGGACAACAATGAATTCTATCATACGACAATCCTAATTTGGAAACCAATCTCTTTGCTTCATAGTAACTCTTAGGTATGTCGAATTCTGGACTAACTAGTTCCCCTACAAGCTTAATCATTGAGTCCATAGTCGCTTCAGCAACAATCCAATCTGATTTGATGTTAATCATTCTAATCGCAACGTACAACTTAGAATGCGACTCTACCCAAAGTGGACGACTAGCCTCTTCTAATTCTTGATAGAAGCGCATTGCTTCTTTATTAGGAGGTTCCTCAAAATTTTGCTTAGGGTCAAACCCAGACTGTACGCCAAAAGCATCATTAACCATATCATTAACTCTATCATATTGGGCATGACTATATTCCTGCGACACACTACTTTCACCGACAACCATATTGTAAAATATACCATTGACCCCATCAGTCTCTCCATGATCAGTCTAAACATAATATTTTTGCTTAAACCCACGACTATATAAATGAACCCTAACCGCTTCCGGTTTCAAATACTTCATACACCGGCAATGAGAACAAGGACACCTAATTACCCCTTCATTTTGAAAAGGGTGAAGTGTCATTGCATATGTGATAAACCCATCAACACCTTCAACAAATTCATCATGTACACCCACACGATTACTATTATTCATATTATACATCCACATACGATCCATCTACAAAAATAAACCTACAAATTATTGAGGTTATAGAAATATATTATAACTTAAGAATTTTAATTAAAATATAACTTAAGAAAACACAATCCCAACCACTTCTAACTTTGAATTCTCAATAACAATTCTAACTTTAATAATTTATAAATCCTAACTTTAATATAATTTTGAAAAGCACAATCCCAACCAATTCTAACTTTGAATTCTCAATAACAATTTTAACTTTAATAACTTATAGATTCTAACTTTAATTCTAAAAATTGAAAAGTAAATCTAGTCAAATAACGTCTACATTTTAGTTTTGAGGTTATAGAAATATTATAACTTAATAATTCTAACATAACTTAATAATTCTAACTTTAAAAAGCACAATTCCAACCAATTCTAAAAATTGAAAAGTAAATCTAGAGAAATAAAATCTACATTTTAGTATTGAGGTTATAGAAATACTATAACTTAACAATTCTAACTTTGAAAAGCACAATCTCAACCAATTCTAATTTGGAATGATCAATAACAATTCTAATAACTTATGGAATTCTAACAAAAAGCACAATCCAGCAAAAAAAAAATAGTCAAAGAGATTAAAGTATACATTTTTGCACATATTCAACATCAACAATATTACAAAGAATGGTAACTAAGCTAACACAAATACATTGACAAAGAACATGAAATATAGCACAATCTCAAGCCAAAAAAAAAAATGACAAGTAAACTAGTCAAATAAAGTTTACATTTTTTTCACGAATTCAACATTAATAACATTGCAAATGATGTTTAACAAAGCTAAATAGACTAGCATTAGGCCTAAAATCTACAAATAAAACTAAAATTGAAAGAATTTTAAAAGTCCTAATTTAAGAGAAACTAACCTCCATTAATTAACTTCAAAATGGGTCTGGGGTAGGTGGGGACGGGCTGCGCAGGCGGTGGCGCTGGGCGGCGTGGAAATGGGCGGAGGGGCTGGGCGGAGGGGAGGGGGGCGGCGGGTAGCTTGGGTTTGAGGCGAATGGGAATTTTAATTTGGAAGAGGAGAAGAAATGGGTATGAAACCCGTCTGGAATGTTTTTAAAGAAAAATCGACGGACAAAACCGACCCTGTCCGTCAGTTTTTCCCGCACATTTGACCCTCAAAATTTTATTTTTTTTTTAAAAAGGAAACCGACCCTGTCCGTCGGTTTCTTAAAAAAAATTATTTATTACTTTTTTTAAAAACAAAATGAATTGCATATTATTTAAAATATTTTTAAAAATAAAATCGACGTCGTCCATAGATTTTATATTAATTATTTTTTTTTAATAAAACAGACGTGGGACGTCGGTTTTTTTTGGCGGAAATATATTTTCAAAATTTTGCCAAAAAAACCGACGTCGTCCGTCGGTTTTCTAATTAAAATAATTAAAAAAAATTAGAAATGCAAAAAATCGACGCGGGGAGTCGATTTTCCGTCGGTTTTTTGTCCGTCAATTTTTGGCAGTTTTTTATAGTGGTATCAGTATTTTTCAGCATATGCATGATATACATATCTTTTCTTTAGCCTGGCCACTTGGTTAGTGAGACATTTTCTTTAGCCTGGACACTTAGTTAGTGAGAAATATTGTCCTGGCCTACCGGTCAGTGAGATGGATATGCCTGGCCTACGGATCAGTGAGACTTTTTTCTTGGCCGATGGGTCAGTGAGATGGATATGCCTGGCCTACGGATCAGTGAGACTTTTTTCCTGGCCGATGGGTCAGTGAGACATTATTGCCTGGCTTTACAGTCAGTGAGATTTTACACTTTCCTGACCACTTGGTCAGTGAGGTTTTGCAGTTGCCTGGCCACTTGGTCTGTCACGACCCAACCCCGTAGGCCATGACTAGTGCCCGAGCTGGGCACCCAAACATATTCATCAAATCTGAATCACAAACAGATAGCTTACGCGTATACAAATATCAGGCGCTGTCTCAAACACACATATATATATATATATCAGAAGCTGGCAAGGCTATCACGGCGAATAGGATCGCCCAGAACATATAACATACCAACACACCTGTACAGGATAGGCCTAACCCACATATACGTCTACAGACCTCTAGACAGACCAACAGAATCATATGACGGGACAGGGCCCCGCCGTACCCCTGGACAAACTCATACATACACAACAGACGAGTTTATACCAAGATATGGGCTCCGAAATAAAGGGAGCACTCCAACTGCCGAATGGGTGTCCTAGACCGGCGAATCGTCGAACTGTACGTCTGTACCTACAGGCATGAAACGCAGCCCCCCCCCGAAGAAAGCGGGGTCGATGCGAATATGTACCGAGTATGCAAAGCAGAGATATACAATAATCAAATCTGAGTCATAATCGAAGTGGAAGTACAGAAAGTAAGTACATATCCAAAAATACCAAAATGTTTACTTATTATAATATTTTTCTCAAGAAAACAAATTGTGTAGAGGACTCAAACATCACACCAGCATACCGCGGTCAAAATACAAATGGTACTATCACATCACATAACATACCGCGGCCAAATACCCAACGGCAATATCTGGCAACATACCGCGACCAAATA
>NW_026725697.1:0-68140 GCF_029784015.1 Lycium ferocissimum
TCTCGAAATTGCTATTGTGTTTTGGTACGTTATATTTTTTATTGCACATACGGGTATGGTGGGGCCATGTCCCGACCTTGCTATATCAGGTACTCTATTACAGGCTTGTAGAAAATTATGGTATAGCTAGATGTTGTATGACCCCCTCGGCCTATAGTTTGTTGTATAGTGGTCTATAATGGCCTTGTCGGCTTGTAGAATTTTGTCTAGCATAGTTATATATGCATGTCCTTTACGCTCGCTCCTTTTCAGTATAGTTATATTATGATCTAGCAGATTGCCATCTGATGACCCTCGTGATCCACCCTTGTTCATGATTATGCTATGAAAGCATGATTAGCGGTGCTCGACAGGTATGGTCCTAGTGCCCGTCATAGTCCCCTGGTTTGGGCGGTGACACGTCTAGCTCGAGCCGTGCTCAGAACTGCATCTATGCATTGGTTGGTCGGGAGGATCTTGAGTCATCACCCGATGCTCTTACAGGTATACTATTAGTATTCTCCCATGAGGTATATACATTGATAGACCCAGGTTCTACTTTATCATACGTCACTCCTTTTATTGCTGGTAAATTTGGGATAGAACCTTAGGTGATTAGGCCTTTTGAGGTGTCTATACCTGTTGGAGATCTGGTGATAGCTACACGAGTATACATGAATTGTGTATTTATAATCTATAATCGTCACACCATAGCAGACTTGATTGAGTTGGATATGGTAGACTTTGATGTTATTATGGGTATGGATTGGTTGGCTTTTTGTTATGCTAATGTTGATAACAGAACAAAGATGGTTCGATTTCAGTTTTTAGGAGAGTTAGTGCTGGAATGGAAAGGTAATACAGCTTCACTGAGAGGTAGGTTTATTTTCTATCTCAAGGCAAGGAAGATGATCGCAAAGGGTTGTATTTATCACATTGTTCGAGGCCAGAATGCAGAAGCAAAACCACCAACCTTTCAGTCTATTCCAGTGGTTAATGAATTCCTAGATGTATTTCCAGACAAACTTCCAGGCATTCCGCCAGAGCGGGAGATTGACTTTGCTATCGATGTGCTACTAGATACTCAGCCGATATCTATTCCCCCTTATAGGATGGCCCCTGCTGAGTTGAAGGAACTGAAGGAGCTGCTGAAAGATTTGCTCGAGAAGAGCTTTATTAGGCCTAGTACGTCGCCATAGGGAGCACCAGTGTTATTTGTAAGGAAGAAAGATGGCTCGTTGTGGATGTGTATAGATTACAGACAGCTGAATAAGGTAATGATAAAGAACAAGTATCTACTTCCGATGATTGATGACTTATTTGATCAGTTGCAGGGTGCCAGATGCTTTTCGAAGATAGACTTGAGATCATGTCATTATCAGGTCAGGGTCAGAGAGAAAGATATTTTGAAGATAGCATTCAGGACCAGATATGGTGATTTTGAGTTTCTGGTAATGTCTTTTTGGTTGGTTAATGCGCTAGCAGTATTTATGGATTTGATGAACAGCGTATTCAAACCCTTCTTAGATATGTTCGTGATTTTCCTTATCGATGATATTCTAGTCTACTCTCTATCAGAGACTGAGCATGCGGATCATTTGCGTGCTATGCTCAGAGTTCTTCAGGACCAGAAGTTGTACGTAAAGTTCTTGAAATGTTAGTTCTGGTTGAACTCCGTGGCTTTCCTAGGACATATTGTATCAGACGAAGGCATCAGGGTTGACACTCAGAAGATATAGGCTGTGAAGACTTGGCCTAGACTCATGACACCGATGGAGGTTCATAGTTTTTTGGGGTTGGTAGGGTATTACAGGAGATTTGTAGAAGGCTTCTCCTCTCTTTCAGCACTATTGACAAAGCTGAATTAGAAGGCAGCTAAGTTCCAAAGGACAGACGCTTGTAAGCGGAGTTTTCAAGAGTTAAAGAACAGACTGACTTCAACGCCTGTTCTGGCACTTCTAGAAGGATCAGAGGGTTATGCTATCTATTGTGACTTGGGTTGTGTGTTGATTAAGCATGGTTAGGTTATTGCTTATTCTTCGAGGCAGCTGAGGAAGCATGAGAATAACTAATCGACTCATGATTTGGAGTAAACTGCAGCGATTAATGCACTTAATATTTGGAGACATTATTTATATGGTGTCCACATTGATGTTTACACAGATCATAAGAGCCTTCCGTATATCTTTAAGTAGAAAGAGTTGAATTTACGTCAGAGGCGATGGTTGGAGCTGTTAAAGGATTGCGATATTGATATTCTATACCATCCACGGAGCCCTTAGTCGCAAATCTATGGGTAGTTTGTCTTACTTGCGAGCGAGAGAAAAGGGTTAGCTCACGAGCTTAAATCGGTTAGCTTGACACTGGGAGTTTGATTATTGGACTCAGGTAATGCAGGAGTTACAGTTCAGGATACAATGACATCATCCTTAGTAGCTGAGGTTAAGGAACACCAGTATGAGGATCCTTCTTCGATTCAGTACAGGGAGACAGCCCCATAGAAGAAAAAACACCCTTCGAGATTTTCAGAGACGGAGTTCTGAGGTATCTAGGTAGAATATGCAATTCGGATATTGCACGGTTACGTCAACAGATTATGGATGAAGCTCATTATTCCCTCTACTCTATTCATCTAGGGTCAACAAATATAAAAAAGGATATAGCATAGTTGGTGGCCCAGTGCCCTAATTGTCAGCAGGTAAAGATTAAGCATCAAAAGCCTGGTTGATTGTTGCAAGACATAGAGATTACAACTTGGAAATAGGAGGTGATTAATATGGATTTCATTACAGGATTACCTTATTCCCGGCGCAGGTTTGATTCGATAGGGGTGATTGTTGATAGACTTACAAAGTCAGCACATTTTCTACCTGTTTAGACTACTTATTCTGCTGAGAATTATGCGAAGTTGTTTATTAAAGAGATAGTGTGACTTCATGGTGTTCTAGTTTCTATTATTTTCGACAGAGGTGCATAGTTTACAGCTAACTTATGGAAATCCTTCTAGAAGGGATTGGGGACTCAGGTAAACGTTAGTACAATATTTCATCCCCAGACAGACAGGAAGACTGAGCGTTCTATTCAGACGCTCGAGCATATTCTACGAGCATGTGTGATAGACTTCAAAGGTAGCTGGGATGATCACTTACCACTTATTGAGTTCTTGTATAATAATGGCTACCATTCCAATATCCAGATGGCCCCGTACGAGGCCCTATATGGGCAGAAGTGTAGATTTCCTATCGGATACTTCGAGGTTAGAGAATTAAGGTTGATAGGGGCTGATTTGGTCAAACAAGCAGTGGAGAAGGTTAAGTTCATTCAGGAGAGGTTACTAGCAGTTCAGAGTTGTCAGAAGTCTTACGCAGATAATAGACGACGAAACTTAGAGTTCTAGGTAGATAACTGGGTGTTCCTGAAGGTGTCGCCTATGAAAGGTGTCATGAGATTCGGTAAGAAGGACAAACTTAGTCCTAGATACATTGTCCCTTACACAATTATATGTAAAGTAGGGAGTTAGACCTACCTTCAGACTTGGAGTCTGTACATCCGATTTTCCATATATCCATGCTCCGTAAGTGCATCGGAGATCCTTTCAGAGCTGTACCATAGATGATGCCTAGGTTACGGAGCAGTTATCCTACAAGGAAGTCCCTGTTGCTATTCTAGATCGCGAGGTTCATAGGTTACGAACCAAAGATGTAGCTTCCGTAAAAGTACTCTGGAGAAACAAAAATGTAAAGGAGATGACTTGGGAAGCCGATGAAGATATGAAGTCAAGATATCCGCATTTGTTTCCGATCCCAGAGTAGGCTTAGCCTACAATACCATCATCTTCAGGTATGCATTATATTGTCAGTTACTTTTGTTGGTCGTGTGAGGCCATTGTTGTTATTGATTGTTATTGCCCTGTGTGGCATTGCACTAGGTTATTGGATTGTGTGGCAGGTTGGTATTGGTATGATTACAGAAGAGAATATGCCAAAATTTCCATAGACTTCTGAGAGTTTAACATCCGAGGATGAATGTTTCTAAGGGGGAAGAAAGTTACACCTCGTAAAATTCTGCGTTGTTTGCATCGTAAATAAACTAATATGAGTAAAAGGTATTATGAAGTTTTTAAAAGGTTGCAGAAGGTCGTATATGAATTATAAGTAGCTACCTAAAGGTCCGGGATCATACGAGTTGAAGAAGATACGTTTCAACGAAGTTCGAGAAGTATAATGCATGACCTGCATCGCAGATGGCCATCTGCTTCGCAGATCATGGTTCTTTGTTACACCTCTCGTTTTCATCGTAGGAGAACTTATGATTTCTTAGTTGGGTATGCCTTTGGAATAGAGACCCGTGCCCGAGTTTTGGAGATAGCAAGTGTCTTACCCCTTGTACAAAGGTGCCATCAGGTATTCCTGGTAATTTATAGGATTAGAAGTTGAACAAACCGAATTGGCGCAACCTGAACTGCTTCAGGAAAATCTGCAGACACCAGTCATTGTCGACGGGCTATCGACATGTCGACAGACTGTCATTGTGCGGCATCGTTATATTTTCGCAGTCTTGAATCTGTAGGTGTAAGTCGACAGAGCAAGTCGACGAGTCGTTGAGCCGCTCGTCGAACCGCACCGCTGGAACTTTTTAGTTCCAAGTATAAATATATGATCCCACGACTTTATTTCTCATTTTCTCTCTTCCAATCAGAGAAAACCCTAGTATATCTACTCCCAACATTTTCCATCATTATAGTGGAGATTTGGTAAGGTCCGAGCCCCGTAAACCCGAGCTTGTGAAGAAGAAGGTTGTTTCTAGGGTTTCTTCAAAGTTGTGAAGCTTAGGAAGTTGGAGTTGAAGTTGATCCTTGGAATCTTAGACCGCTCAAGGTATGTAAATGATTTCTATCCTTGTATTTAAGTTAATTATCAAGAGTTTTAGTGGTTTTAAGTGAAGGAAGGATACTTATGGAAGTGGTAAATAGATGAAGGGTAAGATAGTGACTTTGGGCTATTTTAAGAGATGATTGGGAATGGATTTGAGTATAAGTGTTATCAGTGTTGTTGTGGATATTGTGGTTGATGTTAGATGGAATGGGAAGTTGAAGGGTTATAAGCTTACAAGGGAAATGTTGTCCATAATTCGTTAAGCTCTTTTTGTATTTAAAAATGGTTAGTAAACGAGGTAAATAGTCTAATTGAGGCGTACGTTATCTTGATTGTAGACTTACAAGTTCGAGGAGTAGAAGTTGGACGATTGGATATATTCTAAGGTATGTTAAGGCTACCCCTTTCTTTCATTTGGCATGATCCTATGATATGAGCCAACACGCGAGTAATCGAGCTTCCATATTACTCTACTCTTAGAAGCATTAGGAGTGCTTCAGTCTTTGAGGTTCCTGTACCCCACTTATGATTGTCCCTTCTGTTCATGGGTCCAGCTCTATGTGTACAGTTTATTCATGCATTACATTCATTTATATATATATATATATATATATATATATATACACACACACACACATATTGACCCGTGACCAGAAGGCGTTATATACGCGAATGTTAGATGCATATGGGGTATGGGAAGCGAGAAGGCGTTATATATACATTACCACCTGATCAACTGGTGCACAGTGATGATGATGATTTATGGATCGGGCCGTACGTTCCTCGACACTATTATATGGGATATGGATCGGGCTGAACGTTCCTCGGCACTATGACCTATATCTATACATGAGCACAATTATCATTGAGAGCATGCATATTATGCTCCCATAGAGGCATTGTCAGTTATACAGACACTAGTTCATACAAATACATGCAGATAGTCATTTTAGTTTATGAGTTCAGATTTTATTCATGATTCTTATATATATACATGTTGTTCTTATGCCTTACATACTCAGTACATTATCCGTACTGACTCCCTTTTGCTCGGGGGGCTGCATTCATGCCCGTAGGTTCAGGTAGACTGACAGGTGGTCCAGCTTAGTAGGACCTCTATATCCAGCAGTGGTCAGTGCGCTCCATTTGATCTGGAGCTACAATCGGTTTTGGTATGCCACCCTTTTTAGATGTATATGCATATAGGTATGACAGGGCCCTGTCCCGTCCTTTCTGACTTTATTCCAGTAGGGGTCTGTAGACAGTTGTACGTATTAGTCAGATGATGTAGCCTTGTCGGCTTTTATTCTTTTATATACAGTATATGTAGCAGCCTAGCCGGCTTGCACTGTTCCTTCAGCATGTATATGTATATACTGATTGTACCGAGTTTATGATGTCACCCCCATTTATGAGATCAGTTTGAGTCACTTATAGGCCCTTGATGTTCAATAAGGTTCAGTTATGTGTATAGGAGTGTTTGGTCACTAGAGGTCAGACACTCGTCACGACTCATCGGTTTGGGTTGTGACAGTTGCATATGAGAGCCAGGCTAAGAAAATTTCCAGAAATGATCTGCAAGGTCATCTACGCCACAGATGAGCATCGGCATCACGCAGATCAAAGTCGGTGGCGGTCTTTTTTTTTTATATATATATTCCGTACTCTCCTCATTTTATCTCATTTCCTCTGACCTTTAACACTTCTAGAAACCCTCTCCATCATATGTTATCAACCCCAAATGAAGTTAAGGAATTAAAGTGAGAATCAAGTGCCAAAGGTTTCCAAAGTGTTGTTGAAGCTTATTTCTCCTCTTTGTAGTAGTTTTGGAGGATACTTCAAGGTGAAGTAATCTTGGAGTTGTTGTGTTCTTGAGTCCTTTATGTAAGAATTCATCTTATTTCCATGTTTATGAGTTTGTGATGGTTATAGTAGGTTTGAAGGGAAAGAATTTGGAGGGAAGGTTCAAATATGGACTTGAGTTTATTTTGAGTTGTAATCTATTTTGAGCCATGATTGTTAATGTGTTTTGTTATATCTCGCATTTTGTACATTTGGATATTTCGAGTTAATGGCGGAAAGTTAAGGACAAGGTTATAATTTTTTTTCTAGAATGCATAAGTTGCAAATTCATGTTTGTATTGGTATGAAGTATTAAGGGTAAAGTTGGAATAAGAAAAATTAAGGGCCAAGAGTGGAAACAAATTATTTCATAAAATAGCCACAACTAGCCATGTGGCCGAGGGACCCACACATGGCTAGACAACGGTTTCAAGCCATTAAGGGGATATGTGTTCATCTTATATTGCAAGATATATAAATATGTAGGCAAAGGATGACCAAGTCAAGGAATTAGTCATCTTTTCCACTTAAAGAAAAATCTAGAAAATTTGAGAAAATTGGAGAAAAAAAAAAGGGAGAAGCTTGCACATGACCGGCCATGTGCATGATATATATATATATATATATATATATATATATATATATATATATATATATATATATATATATATATATATAATATGGTGAAAGATAAGGCACAACTCATTATTTCCAATTCTAGAAAATTCAAGGGAGATGGAGAAAAAGAAGGAGAAAGGCAATCGGCTAAGAGCTGGCCGAAACTGCCTCCAAATTGTTGATCATGAAAAATATTTTCTTCATGCCTTCCTACTAATTGGAAGGTCCTTTACAACGTGGAGTAGTCGTTGGCACAAGAAAACCATTCGTTTTAGCTATGGAGGATTCTAGCCGAGTGAAGAAACCAAGTGGAGAAAGGTAAGATTCAATCTCTTCTTTCATATGTTATGCATGGTTTGTATGTTGTGGAGTGTGGAAATGAATGAAATTCATGAAATTATGGTGTGTTGTGTGTGGCCGTGTATATAGGTGTGTTGTGTAGGAATGGTGAGTTGAATTTACTTGGTATTGTAGTTGTTGTTGTTATGGAATGTGTGATGAAAATGAAGGTTTGGTGACTCAAATGGAAGTCGTAATTGTTGTGGGCTGATTTGGAAGCTAAGGTTATTGTAATATGATTTCTTGTATTGATGAAAATGATAATGCTAACCTATGGGATTGTTGATATAGTTTATGAATTTGGAAGAAGAAAATGTGTAATTGATGTTCCTAATGTAGTTGGAAGATTTCGGGTGGAATGGCCTATTGTTTGGGTTGTTTTGAATATTGTATGGATTGCTTGGAATGTTCTTAAATCATGTGTGAATGGTTGCGGATTAGTAATTGAATATGTGAGCATTGGTTTGAATGCACGTAGCTTATTTGAATATAAATGAAATGTTGTCGAATTGTATAGAAAGGAATTATTAATGTTAGAATGCATTTTGAATCATTTGTGGATATTGATAGTATGGTTGTTGGTTTGGTTGTTGTTGATTTGGCCGAGTTGAATTCTCGGGGATGTTGAAGTTATAGGGGAAATCTTTTGCCGAAATTGTTGTAGACAAAGTGTTAATTTGGAATTGGATTCTTAAGCGCTTATGACTAATGTTCGATACCTAATGACATTATTGTAGATCGTGGGAAGTCGAGACTTAAGTTTGGAGTAGCTTAGGAAGCGGCTAAGGTATGTAAAGCTCACCCTTTCTTTCTCTTGGCATGTCCTAGTTGTAATTAGGTTATGACACGAGCTTCGAGGTAACTCCACTCTTAAGATTCCGAGTACGTTATGATTCATATTTGCTTATTGGTGCTAGTATTCTTAATATGGTCATTTTATGGTCTTTATGTCCTTTACATGAATAGATTTCAAAAGTTTCATAAAAGTTTTGCCTTCAAAAAGTGTTTTGTTCCTAAACGATTCCGAAACTACGAACGTCCGTAACTTTCGTAGATGGAACCGGATTGCTTTGAAATGCTCGTAGAAAGTTTTGTAACGCATAATGATGTTAACTTTCATGGGCGGGCCCGGATTGATTGATGCATACCCGGGGTTCCCGAGATTTACTTTTGTATAGCCATTACGACGTGTTTTTGAAACAAACTTAACCTAGTTATCGTTTTCGCTCTCGAGCGTCGCCTACTTATTCATCTGTTAAGTCCGTCACAATGATATATATGACTATGGTTCCTACGGTTTCTTGATATGCTTAGGATATTTGATACGTTCCCGAATGTCGTCCGAAAGGTATTTGATATGACTAAGTCCCGACTTTTAAATGATAGCTTGTTTTGATTTTTCCATTACATTTTTGAAAATGTTTTTTTTAAATTGCATATAGTTTCTCACGACTCTACTCGTTCACACTATTGCTACTTCCTTCGCCGAGTCCCAGGGCCGGTTGTTATCGTGCGCATTATGTTATATTTTCGGAGTATGATGTGTCGGTTCGCCGAGCCCCTTTGGCCGGAACCGTGGATAATGGTGTTATGATGTGTCGTACGCCGCGCCCCTCTTGGCCGGGTACCGTGGTATATATGATGTCTTGTGTGACGGGGATACGGAGATATGAAAACTTCAGGTATGATGTGTTATGGCGCCAATGTCGGGAGGCGACCATATTCTAAGAGCCTATGCATGATTTGCATTTTACTCGATAAGCATTTTGATATTTCGATTATTATACATGTTTTACGTAACTGCGCATGATTTAGATAATTGACATGCATATGATGGTCTTATTTACCGAGTCCCTCACTAGAGGGCGGGACACGTTTTGTGGGCATATGATATGTGATTTTGATAGTACGGATTATGATCGGTTGGTATCGGAACTTGTGGTGGGGCAAACCCGGTGGTGAGGCAAATGCCACCTTTGGTTTGGCGAATCCCCGCATCGGTTAATGTCGGCCATATGATATGTTTGATTTTTAGTATATATGAAACGAAATGGTTTTTTTTTTTAAAAGAAAGCTAAGCATTTTGGCATTCTAGCTATTATATTCACTTTCCGCATTCTTTACTTCGGTTATGATCTTTCGTTATTGTATTCTTGCTTTGCATACTCGGTACATATTCCTTGCGACCCCTTTCTTGTATGCGTTTCATCCGTGTGTATTACCCTGTGTGAGCTGAAGATATTAGCGAGAAGATGTTCCGGCGGGGATTGGCAAGCTCCATATCGGAGTGCAGCGAGTCGGGTATGGTGTTATGGTTTTACGTTCGTGTTAGAGACTTTGCGAACCGAGTGTTGTGGGTATAAGATGTCGGTTATGTAAGCGGCTATGTAAGCCGATGTATTATTACGCATTGTATTATAAGTTTTATATGTGTTACAGATTTTATTTGATTCGAGAAAGGTAAAAAGCATATTGTTCTTCGAAAAATTTTCATTATGTATTTGCATCATGATTTGAGGGCTAGCGTGATTATGAGTGTTATGAGGTTCAGCGGGTTCGTTCGGCCCTAGATAAGGGTCGGGTGCCCATCACACCCTATCGGATTAAGGGTGTGACATGTTTTTGAGCTAAAATCTTGTTGTATGGATAGTAGTTGATGTTGAGATTGTGTTGGGGTTGTTATACTGGGTGTATTTGGAAGAATAAGGTGGATAAGTGTCGTGTGCGAAGCATATATCGGACTGTTTTATTGTACATCTCTAAATGTTGATGATATGAGTTTAAAGAGGATTATATGCGGTTGTTTTGTTGATTGTTGGCTATTGGATGTTTTGTGATGATTAAGAAATAGGGGAAATGCTGCTCGTTTCATGTTATAATCGATTTATCATTTGATATACGTGATATACTAGTATCATCTAAACTTGTAAATGCCTTCCTTTGTTATAGGATTTGAGTACTAGTTCGACAGCTTCATTGTGGGATTGTTTTTATGACTTGAGGTATGTTAAGGCTAAATTTCCTTCTTTGGCCATGATCCATATGAACGAAACGTAAACGTAATGCTACTCTATAATGATTCCATTCTTAGCAGCTAGAGATATTCTATGTTGATTCGTGTTCCAGTAATATTATTCTTAGCAACTCCTTCTTCAGATTCAGTATGCTTCATAGAGTCACATATTGATGAAAATGCTATCTCATGATGATGTTCAGAGGTTTAACGACCTTACGTCACTCCGAAAGGTTCAAGATGTACTCTTATCATATTCATGCATTATATATATATATATATATATATATATACACATACTATGACCCCATAGGCGTTATATACGCGTATACTTATATTATATCTATATGGGTTATGGGGAAGGTTAAGGCGTTATATACGCACTACCACCTGATCGGTTGGTCATATGATGATGATTATGCCCACAGAGGCCGATATGATACGATGGGATGCCCACAGAGCCTTGACAGGTGTTATATACGCATATATAAATGTATGAGCAGGTGTTATATACGCATATATACAATACTTATGCATATCATCGGCCTTCAAAGGCAGTTCAGATATACAGGTTGCATTCCTTTTATCCTATGTACTTTCTTGTCTTTTTTATGTTACTTTCATGCCAGTACATTGTCCGTACTGATGCTCCTTTCGCCTGGGGGACACTGCGTTTCATGCCCGCAGGTTCAGGTAGACAGGGTCACGATCCGCCTCCGTAGGTTGCCGTTCAACTGATATGCGAGCACTCCACTTGTCTCGGCGTTGTTGTCAAGTCTTGGTACGTATATGTTTGTTATACATATGGGCATGGCGGGGCCCTGTCCCGACCTCATTATGTCATTGTTACACCTCGAAAATTTCCCCTTAGCGTACAGTGAATAGACTAGCGAGGGGTACGACGTATACGAGGTTTGGACAAGTAATAACTAGCATGTGATGACCCTAATTAAGATTTCCAAAGACATTAGACTTGAAGAAAGAAAGTTGTTAAGAGAAGCGAGTTATAAGTTGAGAGTATCGGATAAGAAGTACGAGTATTGAGTTAATGACGTATAAATGATGCCCGAGGAAGAGTTATAACGTCTCTTAGAATGATATTGAAGTGTTGAATAAGTGTTAAGAAAGGTTCCATAAGGATCGGAGATCAAACGAGTCGACGAAACAACTCGCGTAAAGCGGGTAGACATACGGCCGGACATGCCGTATAAGATCTACGGACCGTATGTCCAGTAGTCGATCTAGCCCAAGAACATGATGCTTTGGACCAAATATACGGTCAACATACGGTAAGTAGATTTTATACGGACCGTATGTTGGTCCGTATATTTCCATCGAGTCAAGTGTATTTTATACAAGGGACATTTCATTTTTCATTCCATTCATTTCATTTCTCACCTCCACCATCCAAGAAGCCTCAAGAGTGTTCCAAACATTTCATCCATGAGAAAACCATAGAAATCAAGGATCAACAACAAGAAATCAAGAGAATCAAGTGAAGGAAATCCATTAAAAGCCCATCCAAGTTAAGAAATCCAAAGAGAGATAAAATAGGGTTTTTGTGCTAAGGGTGAATCACCATTCCAAGCTTATTTCTCCATCATCTAAGGTAAGTTTCATGACCTTTACATGCTAATTGAAGTATTTATAAGTTGAGATTCATGGATTGTAGAGCGTATAGCAAATGGGTCATCAATGGATGAATAATGTCATTATTGGATAGTAGTTGGATTGAATCATGGAAATGAATATGTTGATGTTATAAATACGTTATAAATGACTTATAGAACGTGAAATAGGTATTGGATACGAAAGAATACGATGATGGATTTTTAGTCATAATTATGGGAAATTGAGGTGAAAGGATGGAATGCGAATCATGTGAATGAACTACGATTGTTGTTAATGATATTGTGATGATCTTTGTGAATGTTGGGAGTTGATATGGAATATGGCGGAAAGTAGCATAAACAAAGGAAATGCTGCCCAAATTTCTATAGCTTTAGTAAGTATGTTTTCACGATTATATAGCTAATGTCGACACGAATTCCATTGAAGGTAAACGAGTGCATTAAAGGAGAATGAGCAAGCGATAGAATAGCTAAACGACAAAGGTATGTGAGGCTTAGCCCTTTTCTTTCTAAGGCATGAGTCCTATGGTATGAAATTCCTCTTTTACTATAAATGTTCCCTCTCCAAGAAAGTTAAGAGTCCCCACTTATGAATAGCCATATGAGATAAGAGGTATGAGATGAATACGATAATGATGATAGTAAGCTAAAGTCTAGAGATGCTATAGTCTATGACATGATGCTCCTAAAAAGCTAATGATGTAATATATGTAATCTAATGATATTGATCATTATGCACACTCACCTTGTGCTTGTTCCTTCAAGGTGAGGCAGAATACGTAAGAATGCTCATAACGACATCGGGGGTCCACGGCCTTACGTCACCCCGATAAAGTATGAATAGCTAAGAGTCTCTATGCATGTAATATAATAAATATATGATGTCAAGCACACCATGATGAGTTATGATAAGCATATTATGATAAGCATGTTATGATAAGCATGATGTAATGAGTATATGATGATATCACACCGCGCCTATATGGCGGGTGTAGACCGCCAAGGCGACTATTATACACCGTGGCCGGATGGCATGGGCGGTCACCACTAGTGGGCGGCATGAGATAATATCACGGACGTTAGGATGCTGAGCCTTGAGGAGGAGCTAATGATGATGCTAATACTATTGATTATTACACCGTACCTATATGGTCGGGCAGCTTATACATTTATGCATATATGAGATGATAATGAGTATTAAAGTAAGCCAGTATGTATGATATCCTTTGTGATTCAGTCAGTTACAGATTGCTCCTTATTAATGCCTCCTTATTTCATGGATAATTCATTATTGTTTATGCCTTACATACTCAGTACGATATTCGTACTGACGTCCTTTCTTCGGACGCGTGTTCATGCCCACGGGTAGACGGGAGGTGACCCGGACTCGTAGGAGCTAGCGAGTTGATTTGAGAGCACTCCATATTAGGAAGTGCCACGTGCATTTCTCTTTTGGTATATATATCTGTACATTCATGTTTTGGGCATGACGGGGTCCTGTCCCGTCCAAATGTCTAGTATTCTAGTAAAGGCTCGTAGATACGCAGTGTGGGTAGTCTAGTCCCATGGCTTTTATGTATATGCATGTATATATATCATTTTGATAGCCGAAGGGCTTATGTTTGTAAAAACAAATGTATTTCAGAAAATGACAGTTTTATATGATTACGAGCATATAGTATGAATGAGAGCAGATAAGTAGCAGCATGAGCGGTGTTCGGTGGTTAGCCCCGGATACCCGTCGCGGCCCGTAGTTCGGGTCGTGACAGTCATGTACTCTAGTAAAGGCTTGTAGGCATTTGTGGTATAATTAGACGTTGTATGGCCCTCTCGTCCTATGTTTTGTTGTATAGGTGTCTATGATGACTTTGTTGGCTCGTACAGTTGTGTCTAGCATGATTATATACGTATGTCCTTTCGAGATCGTCCTTTTTCAGTATAGTTCTCTTATGATCTAGCAGGTTTCCAACTGATGACCCTCGTGGTCCACCCATGTGTACGATTAGTATTTGAAAGCATGTTTTAGCGGTGCTCGGCAGGTAGGCCCCGGGTGCCCGTCATGGCCCTCCGATTTGGGTCATGACAGAAGGAAACCGCTGAAATCATGAGGAGTTGCAGCCAGTGTTTTAAAAGGCGTGGCCGTAATGCAAGGTGTTTTGCATATGCATCGGCGAGGCGTAAGCCCCGAGGCACAAGGCGTTAGCTCCATTGGTATTTAATTTTTAGTATTTTATAAATTAATAAAATAAAATATATTAAAATTATAAAAAATAATCAAAAAATAATAAAGTTAGTAGAAAATGTATATATATGCTATTTACATGCTAACATGTGCATGAACCATTAAAAAATCTTTAAAAAAGTGAATGACATAAAGATGCATTAAAACAATAACATGACTATGACGAAAT
The DNA here is from genome assembly GCF_029784015.1 of Lycium ferocissimum. NCBI lineage: Eukaryota > Viridiplantae > Streptophyta > Magnoliopsida > Solanales > Solanaceae > Lycium > Lycium ferocissimum. The sequence continues at coordinate 14,708 of NW_026725697.1, forward strand.
ATAATTAGAGTTGTAAAAATGACACGTACTTTATCCTAATAATTCAAAGATAAAAATGGATTAATATAAAGTTATTGTTTTAAAGCCAAAAACTAGATAGCAAACCAATACTCATTATAATACAAATAGCCAGAATAGAGTCTGCAAAACATTATCCAAACTAGAATGATACCAAAAGAAATTCTAGAACTAAAAACTATCTTAAAAAATATAAATTGAAGAATGCTAAAATGATCTTGAAGAAAATAAATCATAAAGAAAGAAAATGCAAGAACGGAAGCATAGGAAGAATTGGAGGACATAACTCTTTGCTTTGTAGTTTTCACTTTTCATACAAAGGTCTAAAGTGTATCTGATACTCTTCAAACAACAAAGAGAAAGGATTATGAAATTAGGATAAATAATTAGAAAAAAAACTTTTGACTTTTTGAGATTTTTAGTTCAAGAATTTACTACGAGTTAACTTTTGGATATTTAACTTTTTTTAAAAAAAACTAAAGCAATTTTGGCTCAAATTTAAAAAAGTGCTCGGGGCGTAAGCCCTGGTACTTGCTCCGAAAATGCCTTTTAAAACACTGGTTGCAGCTTACCATGGCGGAAATCGCTGAAAGCATGAGGAGTTGCAGAATACTATGGCTCTTCCCTTTCCATCACTCGGAAGTCATGCTCTTCCAGGTTCTCACAATGTTAGGATAGGTTCTTAAAAGATCCATCACCCACTCAAAAATTTTGGACACTAAAGTCGGTTCAACAAGATCAGTTGCGAAGTTCGGATAAACGATGAGTAAGGAGAATAAGTGTCACACCCTAATTTCCGATAGGGCGTGATGGGCACCCGACCCTTACTTAGGGCTGAGCGAACCCGCTGACTCTCGTAATACTCATAACCATACTGGGCCCGCAAAACATGACATAAGTACATAATAAAAAAATTTCGGAAACAAACATGCTTTTCATCTTTTTCAAATCAAATAAAGTCTGCAATCGTATGAAATCTGTAATATAATGCACAACAATACTTCGGCTTATATAGCCGCTTGCCAAACAAATCTGTAACATAATGCATAATAATACACCGGCTTACATAGCCGCTTACAAACTGACGTCTTATACACACGACACTGTCTGCAAAGTCTCTACCATAACTCCAGATACCATAATAAAAGCACTCTGACTCGGCAACACTCCGAGGGGAAATGGAGCTCGCCAATCCAGCTGGAACCTCTTCTACTCATCTGTATATACCTGCGCGGCATGAAACGCAGCCCCCGAAGAAAGGGGGTCAGTACGGAATATGTACTGAGCATGTAAAGCATAGCATACCGAAAACGAGGTCATAACCGAAGTAAGGAGTACAGAAAGTGAGCATAATGACCAGAATACCAAAGTGCTTGCATCTGAAACACAAATCGTACATCAGAGGTACAGAAGACAAATATAATAATCAGAATGCCAAAATGCTTACTTTACGAAATACGAATCATGCATATCAATGTCATGTATCATATCCGGCCCATAATAGGACTGAGTGACATAAGCGAATAATCGTCATATTCATACCGTAACACATCATAACATCATAACCTATCATATGAGATAACATTAACCGATGTGGGATTCGCCTAAACCAATGTGGGATTCGCCTAAACCAATGTGGGATTTGCCTAAACCAATGTGGGATTTGCCTAAACCAATGTGGAATTTTGCCTCATCATTGGGTTTGCCCCACCATTGGGTTTGCCCCACCACCGGCTCCGATACCAACTGATCACACTCCAGAATACATATATACATCATATAACGTGTCCCGGCCCTCCAGTGAGGGACTCGGTAAATCAGATCATCATATCATCCTGTTATCATATATCATATCAGACTTTGTATCACATCATATTTTGAAATACACATCATACATATATACACAGTACCCGGCCGAAAGGGGCTTGGCGTAACGGACACATCATAACACCATAATACATACACGGTTCCCGGCCAAAAAGGGGCTCGGCGAACCGGACACATCACACTCCGGAAAACACATCATTTACAAACCGAGAAACCATATGCACATAAATCCTCATTACTGACTCAACAGAATGATCAAACAAGCCCTCATTTAAAAGCCAAAACAGTAGTCAAATCAAGTTCCCTCCGAACGTCACTCGGGGAACGAGATCAAATAGAACTTCGTAAATCATAGTTACGTATCAAAATCATATGCATAAAAATTCTCATTTCAAACTCGACAGACAAATAAGTAATCATACTCGGGGGTCGGAAGCATAGCCACATTAAGTTTTTTTTTTCAAAAATAGGTCGTTAGAACCAAACATAGAAAGTCGCGGGACCCACGGACGAGCGTCAACCCAATCTGGGCCCGCCGATGAAAGTTAAAGATTATTACTCGTTATCAAATCATCTACGAACGTTTCATAGCAATCCGAGACCATATGTGAAAGTTACGGCCGTTCGTAGTTCTGAGAACTCTTTTAAAAACAAAACTTTTTATGAAACTTTTGAAATCCAACCATACAAAAGACATATAAACCATAGCTTGACCATATAAGGATGCCAACATCAAGAAGCAAATATGAATCATAAACATGCTTGGAACTTCGGAATAGAGTTGCCCCCAAGGCTTCATAACACATCATAGCTTACTTACGTCTAGGACATGCCAAAAGAAAGAAGGGGTAAGCTTTACATACCTCGATCGCTCTCAAAGCTAATCCAAATTTAAGTCTCAGACTTTCCAAGATCTACAATAATGACATTGGGCACCAAACATTAGCCATAGGCACTTAGGAATCCAATTCTAAGCCAACACTTTATTTACGAAATTTGGGTTAAAGATTTCTCCTATAAAGTCAACAACCCCGAGAATTCAACTCGCCAAATCTTCAACAACAATACCAACAACCATTCCAACAACATCAATAATGAATTCAAAACGCATTCTAACATTAGTAACTCTTTTCTATACAATTCGACGATATTCCATTTTCACTCAAATCAACACATACCATTAAGCCAACTTCAATGCTCATACATCCAAATACCAATCCGAAACTATTCAAACAAAACTCAAGAATATTTCAAACAATCCACATAAAGATTCACACGGCCCAACCAATGGGCAACACCACCCGAAACTCCCCAAATTCAACAAGACCAACAATAAGACATTTCTTCCTTCCATATTCACCAACTATACCCGTAATCCACACGTTAAAGACATCATTTTCATAAATTCAAGAAACTACATTAAAATCACATTATCTTCTCTAACAACTTACAAACGAATCCAACTTCCATTTAAATCATAAAACCATCATTTTCACTATGGAATCCATATCAACAACAACCAAAATATTAAATAAAAATTAGTTCATCACTCCAACATACCATATTTCATGAATTTCATGAATTTCCACACACCACAACACATATAAACCATCCGTAACATATGAAAAGAGGATTAAAACTTACCTTCTTCACTTAGTTCTTCAACTTTTTCTTGTTCCCATGCTCCTCTAATTCCAAATGAAATTATATTCGTGACTATGCGTTGCCGGGCTTCGATTAGTACTTCGTAGTTTTGAAATTTCACTCAAAATCCTCAATTTTAGGTGGTATGAGAGGCCCTTTTGATGGCTGAATTTTCTGGAAATATTGGGAACTTTTGTGCTGAAAAAATGAGATTTTTGTCCCTTAAAACGGAATGTCGAAGTCGGTTTTACGTAGCTACGGTACTATCGCGGTACCGTAGCGGTACCGCGGGAATCTTGTTTACTGCGTCGACGTGATTCAGTTTTTAACGTCTATAATTCTCTACTCCGATGTCCTATCAATGAACGGTTTGTTGCATTACAAACTAGACTCGACGAACTTCATTTTAGAATTTTGAAACACCTTAAAACTCCACATATACTATGAGATATGCGCCTCCAAGGTTGACTAAAATCCGTCCCGCATTTCTCAAATTTTCGTTGAACTTATTTTCTTCAATTCGGTCAATCCCGAAATTTTTCGAAATTCTCCATACATGATATTTATCACTTATTACACTAATAATGGCCATGTTCCCGTGTTTCAAAATATTCTTTCCCGATTACGACTTACGAGATCGTAATTCACCCTTTTTCTTCGTTGTTACGTACTCTCCATGGCTTGTGCCTTTCAAAACATCCCATTACTACGATGAGGTACATGTCAAACTCATGCTCTGAAAACGCGGGGTATAACAATAAGTGAAGACCAAACTCATGAGTAGATGGAACTTATAGGTAGCTTGCCATACTTCAGGGAAGGGCTCGAAAGAAGGGTGATGCAAGTGGTTTGTACGAATCATCACAAACTTGTCACACCACCCTTATTCGAAGTCATCCTCGGCGAAGGTGATCAGGCCAGAGTGCCCTGGGAGTACGAATGAATCATACCTAGATAAATTAGGTGGTTAAGAGAGAATATTGCTCTCGCGTGATCGGCTAAATGTTGAATATGATATGTTATTCGCCAAACTTGGGGTGCTAGTTGGCCTAGGCATACCTGATAACGGCAGCAGAAGGTTTCGAGGATCATGGCCACTGGGAATCCAAACCCAATGGTGAAGGGGTAAGTGTGGACCATGGTAAAGCCATTGACGTGATGGGTCATCCGAGCAACAGTCCTCACTGGTAAAACTTCAATGTCCGATACCCAGTTGCAATCTACACCCACCTGGGGAAGGAGCTCATCGGTAATTAGAGACCTAATTTTGTCCATGGATCCGTGATGACGATCTACACGAAAGTCTCCCTGATATGTAAAGCTAGGGGGAATGATTTCTGTAACAACAGGACCAAGATAAATCTCGTGGGTGATAGAACGAGCGGGGGCTCTTTTATGTCACTGTTGTGGTGTCTCAGAAGACCTTTCAACTTTTCCCTCTGAGGGATGAGATGAGGAAGACATGGATGAAGCAGTTGAAGAAGACATGGTTAGAAAATATTTGGAAGGGAGGAAGAGAATCTTGAAGAACCTTTGGAGCAACTGAATAAGAGTGGTATGAGTAAGGCATTACAAGAGCAAAACCTTGGTTTAAATAGGGAAGAAGATATTGTTCTTTTTAATTACTCATCATTGTCATAGCATTAACTTTGTAGCAAAGAGAGGCACAATTCGTGGAATGTGCCCCCCATAGCTCAAGTATAAAGAGAGGTTTATATCTCATTGTAACACATCTGAAAATCTAATAGAAACAAGCACTCTAAGGCCATTTCTTTTGTCACGACCCAAACGGAGGGCCATGACGGGCACCCGGATCTAACCTACCGAACACCACAAGACATACATGCACTACATAATCATACCTGAGTGTGGGCCACGATGTTAACTAATAAATATCATAAGCTGAGCTGGAAACAAGCCCAAGAGATAGGTATATATACACGTAATCAAGTTGAACCCAAGTATACAAGCTGACAAGGCTACCAAAGGTAATGATAAAACAAAATGTAGGCCGAGATGGACATAGAACATCTAACTGTACATATCTGCCTACGAGCCTTTACTAGAGTGCAAACATAATAAGGATAGGACAGGACCTCGCCATACCCAAATGTACACAAAATAATCATACCAAGCTAGACTGCAACTCCGGAACAAGTGGAGTGCTCCAGTAACAGAGCTGAAAGGGCCGCCTAAGGGTCTGAACCATCTCCCTGTCTACCTGCGGGCATGAACGCAGCGTCCACAAATAAAAAGGACATTAGTACGAACAATGTTCCTGTCACGACTCAACCAGAGGGCCATGACGAGCACCCGAAGCTAACCCACCGGGCACCTCTCATCTTACATTCACATTCATATCTAGGTGAGCCACATGGCTTATCAACAAACTCTATGCCTCAATAATATCATTTCCAATAGCTAAAACACTTTATATATATATATATATCAATGTCAATAACTATGCCCATACACATATACACAAGCCGACGAGGCTAACAAAATAATATACCAACATGAGCCGACAAGGTAAAAGACATCTACTATCCATGACTGTCTACGAGCCTCTAAAAAAAGTATGAAACATCATCATAAGGACGGGACAGGGCCCCGCCATGCCCATATATACACAAAAGAATAGTACCCACAGCTGCAGCTCCAGATCAAATGGAGCTCCTCTAAGCAATATCTCGATAAGCAGCCTAAGGATCAATCTCCCTGTCCACCTGCGGGCATGACGCAACGTCCACAAACCAAGGACGTCAGTACGAATGATATACTGAGTATGTAAAGCATAATCAATAACATAATGGAAGCATAAAAAATAACATAGGATAAAAGAGTCATGTGAGGATAAAGCCATGTATACCTCTAGCGTTGTTCATTGTATTTACTTACCCTTTTTCTAATGGGAACCTTCCATCTCATACATTTATACTTATAGTAGCATCATACCCGACCATAGAGGTTCGGTGTCTTACATACCCGACCATGATAGGGTTCGATGTTATACATACCTGGCCCTGCCAAGGCTCAGAGTTATCCGTACCCAACGGCAGTGCTGTGCGCGCGATAGATATCATACCCGGCCATATAAGCTCGGTGTCATTAGTAGTCATACTTTAATATATAAATATGTATACATAGGAGTATATACATGTCCTCAACATCATCCTCGTCATCATCATTTTCATTATATCCTTCCTTAGAGGATCAACTATCATAGGATGGGACCAATGGTATCATGAGATTTATCAAGAATCATGAGCCTTAGCAATTCTAGGAATGAAGTCAAGATAATATGGAATTCGTATGAAGGTATACAACGATGGGATCATGCCTTAAGAAAGAAGGGTTAGCCTTACATACCTCGTTGTCTTCTTAACTACTTAACGTTCACTGTCGAAGCTTGGAAAATCTACATTTGAAAGGATTCATACCTTGGTTAAGCCTTAAAGATACTCTTAAATTCAAACTAGAACAATTCATGAGTTAACAAAAATTGGGCAGCATTTCTCCTTTTTCATCCACTTCCATCATATTACCAAACAACTCCCAAACAACCATAATAATGTCCACGATATCATAATTATGTAATCACATTCCATTATGTCTCCAAAATTCATTCTCAGATACAACTTATACTAACAACTTCACACCAACCCTTAGCACATTTTCATACAATGCTTCCTCATCATCATTATTAACTTTTTTAACAAGAATATATCCATATTATACTAAGAATCATGATTCAAGTTAGCTTACTACTCAAAAACACCATGAAAACTACATTTAGACCTCATCTTCTACTTTCTCCTTCTACCCAAGTTGTTTAACAACTGAGCATTCTAGATAACATGAAATAAGCATGAAAACTAACCTTTTATCTCACAAGAATGAGCTTTGGAGCAAGCTATCAACCTATATGGAAACCCTAGCTTCAATACCTAAAGAATTCTTGAAGTCTACTAGCCTTAGCAAGACTTCTAACACATGGATATCTTGATTCTTGCCTCTTGATCTTTAATCTCTCTTGGATTTGTGTTGATGAGGTGTGTGGAATATTCTAGAGCTCTCAAAAGTTATGGAGAAGATGAGAAATGAAAAATAGAACTTGACTCATCTATTTAAAACAAGAAAATAAGGCTGCCCGTCGGGATTTATACAGACACTTATACGGTCTATACGGTCCGCATAAGTGACTGTATAATATCACCAGTGATGACCCTTCACTGTAACTATTATACGGACCCTTATACGGATCGTATAAAGTTATACGGACCGTATAAGTGGTCGTATAACTCGCCTTTTTTCCAAAATCATTTTCGTTGATTCGTTTGACCTCCCATCCTTGTGGAACCTTCTTGGCACTTATATAACACTTCATCAATCATACTATAAGCCCTATATCAGCCCCTCAAGACATCACTAAATACGTATCAAATCAACTATCGCAAAAAGCCTTCCAAACATGACTTACATTCACTTCCTTCGACAAACTTAGTCTCACATATCCATATGACTTTGAAATCTTATGCTACGCACTTTATGCTATCTAATACTCTCCTTAATCTCGTAAGGACTTCATGTTCATCTTAAGCTCACGTTAGTCTACTCACAAGGCAACAAATCTGGAATTTCCGAGATGTAACATTCTCCCCCCCCCTCCAGGAACATTCGTCCTCGAATGTTAGGTTCTTGGGGATTCTATAAAAATTTCACCAGAGTTTCCCCTGTAATATGGCACTCCCAACCTGTCACAACAACCCAAAATATATCGCCTCACCGGGCTACAACAATAATAACATCAACAACCATGGCCACACACGACTATGAAAACATCAAGAAGAGCATTACATACCTGAGGACGTTGGCGTCTCTGCCTGAGTTGCTTCTCACAAGGGTGGAAATAAATGCGGGTACCTGAACTTCATGTCTTCTTCTGCTTCCGAGGTCATTTCCTCTCTATTATTATTTCTCCATAAGACTTTAACTGAAGCTGCATCCTTGGTTCTGAGTCTCCATACTTGCCAATCTAGAATGACAATGGGAACTTCTTCGTAGGATAATTGCTCAGTGACTTGAACATCATCTACCGGTACAACTCCAGAAGGATCTCCAATGCACTTACGAAGCATCGATACATGGAAAACTGGATGGACTGACTCCAAATCAGGAGGTAGATCTAATTCATAAGCCACCTGGCCTACCTTGCGTACAATCTCATAAGGCCCAATATACCGAGGACTGAGCTTGCCCTTTTTGCCAAATCTCATAATGCCCTTCATTGGCAACACCTTCAAAAATACCCAATCTTTCACTTGGAACTCTAAGTTCCTTGACGATTATCGGCATAGGATTTCTAACGACTCTGAGCTGTTAATAACCGGTCCTGTACAAGCTTGACCTTTTCTATAGCTTGGTGGACCAAGTCTGGTCCTATCAATTTAGCCTCTCCTATTTCGAACCACCCAATTGGCGATCTGCACTTTCGCCCATATAAAGCCTTATACGGAGCCATTTGGATGCGGGAATGATAACTATTGTTATAAGTAAATTCGATAAGCGGTAAGTGATCATCCCAACTACCTCCAAAATCCAATACACATGCTCGTAGCATGTCCTCGACAGTCTGAATGGTACGCTCAGCTTGCCCATCAGTCTGTGGATGAAATGTTGTGCTAAGAATCACCTGAGTCCCCAAACCCTCTTGAAAGGATTTCCAAAAATTAGCCATAAACTGTGTCCCTCTATCGGAAATAATATATACTAGAACACCATGGAATCGTACTATTTCTCTGACATAAAGCTTTGCATAATCTTCCGCCACATATGTAGTTCTGACCGGTAGGAAATGAGTTGACTTTGTAAGTCTATCCACAATTACCATATAGAATCATATTTGTGCTTAGAACGAGGTAAGCCTACGATGAAGTCCATATTAATCACTTACCATTTTCAATTTGGAATTTCCATAGCTTGCAACAATCCACCAGACTTTTGATGCTCAATTTTCACTTGTTGACAATTAGGACATTGGGCTACGAATTCCGCTATGTCTTTCTTCATTCCACTCCACCAATATATAGATTTAAGATCATGATACATTTTTGTTGCTTCGGGATGAACAGAATAACGGGAACAATGGGCTTCTCTCAATATTTGGTGGTGTAATACTGCAACATCAGGAGCACACAACCTGCCTCGACATCGGAGAACTCCATCTCTAGAAATCTCAAAGGATGACTTCTTCTTCTGAGGGAGTGTATTTCTGTAATGAACTAGTGTGGGATCCTCGTATTGACGCTCTTTCACTTTAACCACTAGTGACGAGACCGCTGCATTCTAAATGGTAGCTCTCTCATTGCCTGAGTCCACTACCCGAACTCCTAGGCTAGCTAACTGCTGGAGCTCACGAGCTAACTCTCTTTTCTCTGGCTGAACATCACATAAACTTCCCATAGATCTATGGCTGAGCGATCAGCCACAACGTTCGCCTTACCGGGATGATATAGGATGTTAACATCATAATCTTTCAACAGTTCCAACCATCGCCTTTGCCGTAAATTTAATTCTTTCTGCTTGAAGATATACTGAAGGCTCTTGTGATCAGTATAGATATCCATATGAACGCCATACAAATAATGTCTCCACATCTTTAATGCATGAATCACTGCAGCTAACTCAAGATCATGGGTTGGATAATTTTTCTCATGTTTCCGCAACTGTCTTGAAGCATATGCAATCACCTTACCATATTGCATTAACACACAGCCTAACCCAACGCCTGAAGTATCAATAGACAACATAGCCTTCCAATCCCTCTGGAAGTGTCAGGACTGGTGCAGAAGTTAATCTATTCTTTAACTCTTGAAAGCTATGTTCACAAGTCCATTGAAATTTAACTAATTTCTGGGTTAACTTCGTGAGTGGTGCACAGATAGAAGAAAAGCCTTCAACAAACCTCTTGTAATAACCTGCTAAACCCAGAAAACTACGAACCTCTGTAGGTGTTGTAGGCCTCGGACAAGTCTTCACGGCCTCAATCTTTTGGGTATCTACCCGAGTACCATCGGCTGAAATAAATGCCCCAAAAATGTCACCGAATTCAACCAAAATTCGCACTTTGAAAATTTGGCAAATAACTCTCAAGGTTAAAGAACTCTAAGAACGTTACGTAAATGATCAGCATGTTCTGCCTCTGACCGAGAATATACCAGGATATAGTCAATAAACACAATCACAAATAAATCTAGGAAGGGCCTGAACACATTGTTCATCAAATCCATAAATACTGCTGGTGCATTAGTGTCACACCCTAATTTTTGACAGGGTGTGATGGGCACCCGGCCCTTACTTAGGGCCGAGCGAACCCATTGACTCTCGTTATACTCATAAACATACTGGGCCCTTAAATCATGACATACATGCATAATGAAAACTTTTCAAAGAACAACATATTTCTCGTCTTTTCTCAAATTAAATAAAATCTGCAACATATGAAGTTCGTAACGCAATGCATAACAATACGTCAGCTTACATAGCCGCTTACAAAACTAACATCTTATATACACGACACTGTCTGCAAAGTCTCTAACATAACTCCAGATACCATATCACACATATGCTCTGACTCGGCAACACTCCGGGAAGAAATGGAGCTCGCCAATCCAAAATTTGGAACATCGGCTACTAATATCCTCGGCTCATCTGTATGTACCTGCGCGGCATGAAACGCAGCCCCCGAAGAAAGGGGGTCAGTACGAAATATGTACTGAGTATGCAAAGCAAGAGTACAGTGAACAGGATCATAATCAAGGTAGGAATTACAGAGACAAGTATAACGACCAGAAAATCATAAGACTTGCCTTTGAAAACATATGTCATGCGTGTCAATATCATAAAACCATCATGTGTACATATAGCGTGTCCCGGCCCTCTAGTGAGAGGCTCGGTGAATAATATCATCATATGCATATCAATTATCGGAAATCATATGCGAAGTACAGAAAACAAGTATATAATCAGAATGTCGGAATGCTTACTTCTGAACATAAATCATGCATGTCAAAAACACATATCATATGCGGTCCATAATGGGACCCGGCGGACGGAACGTGGTCGCCCCTCCTCCCTCGGGCGCCACAACTCATCATACTTCGGAAGGTTTCATATCTCCGTACATCTCCGTATCACATCAAAATTCAGAACTCATCACACTTCGTTTCATATCATATATCAAAACTCATCATACTTCGGAGAACTCATCATACTTCGGAATTTAACAAATGCGCACGATACATACCGGCCCGGGACTCGGCGAAGGAATTAACAATAATGTGCACGAGCAGAATCATGGGAAACTATATGCAATTTAAAACATTTATAAACCATATGCAAGTTAAACATTTGTAAAGACTCAAAAATTCAACCAAAGCGAACCATCATTTACAAACTAAGGCAATAGTCTAATCAAGCTTCTTCCGAATGCCACTTGGGAACATATCAAACAAAACTTTAGAAGTCATAGCTACGTATCGAAATCATATGCATAACAATCCTCATTTCGGACTCGGTAAATAAGTAAGTAATCATACTCGGAAATCGGGATGATAAGTATGTTAAATTCTAAAGAAAAACATCAGAACTATGCAAAGGAAAGTCTCGGGGCCCACGGACGGGTATCAAACCAGTCCGAGCCCGCCTATAGAAGTTAGGGTCATCATACGCTACGGAATCATCTACGGACATATCGAAGCGATCCAAGCCTTTCTGCGAAAGTTACGGACGTTCGTAGTTTCGGAATCGTTTAGGAACAAAACTCTTTTGAACACAAAACTTTTATGCAACTTTTAACATTTAGTCATACAAAAGACATAAGAACCATAATTCGACTACATTAAGAATACGAATATCAAGAAACAAATAAGAATCATAGACATGCTCGGATCGCAAGAATAGAGTTACCTCGGGGTTCGTGTCATAACTTACTTTCAACTAGGACATGCCAAAAGAAAGAAAGGTTGAGCTTTACATACCTTGTTCGCTTCCTAGCTAATCTGAACTTAAGTCTCAGCTTCCCAGAATCTACAACAACGTCATTGGACACCAACCATTAGTTATAAGCACCGAAGGATTCAATTCCAAACCATCATTTTATCTACAGAAATTTGGGGAGCATTTCCCCCATAAATTCATCAACCCCGAGAATTCAACTCGGCCAAAATCATCAACAACAATACCAACAACCTTATAAACAACATTAATAATAAATTCAAAGCGCATTCTAACGCTAACAATTCTTCTCCACACATTCAACAACATTCCATCCACCTTCAATTTAACTTCATACATTCAAGCCAACATCAAAGCTCGCATATTCAAAAACTAACCCAAGATCATTTAACAAGATTCAAGAACACTTCGGACAATTCACAATGTATTCAAATCAGCCCATCTACTATATAATGAAACCCGAAACCTCCCAAGTTCAAGAAAACAACACAACACATTTTCTTCCTTCCGAATTCATGAACTACATTAATAATTCATTACTTCCATAAATTCAAGAAACTATATTTGATTGACATTGACTCCCAAAATCAGCCCACACACGACTCTAACTTCAACTTAGTTCATTAATTCTTCATTTTGTTCATCATAAATCCGCAACAACATCAACCAAACGCTAAACAAAATTAGTTCTTCACTTTCTACACAACACAACACACACGGCCAAACCCAACATACACGGCCAAACATCAACACCATAATTTCATGATTTTCATTCGTTTCCACACTCCACATCATACACACACCATGCACAACATACGAAAATAAGGATTAAATCTCACCTTCTTCACCTAGTTCCTTCCTCGGCCAGAATTGATGAATTGGAACAACGAACGGTTTTCTTGTTCCAACAACTACTCCATGTTAATAAGGACCTTCCAATTAGTGGGAAAGCTTGAAGAAAATAATTTTTTCTTGACATTTTCTTGGAGCACCAAGTTCAGCCACCATGGCCGAACCTCTCCTCTTGTTTCTTCTCCAAAGTTCTTGAAATTTCTTAAGTTGTGAAAATGGAAAAATATGACTAATTAGTCATCTTGCATGCTTATATAATGCATCCATGTGGCCTATGGCCCACACCATGTGGCCGGCCACATGGCCTCTAATTTTCATGAAATGGCCAACTTTATATAATTAACTTTTGGCCCCAAATTTTCATGAAATGTCTAACTTTCCATAATTCACTTTTAACCCCGAATTCCTTAATATTCCATACCAACAAAATCATAAGCGACTTATGCCTTAAAACGGAGTTAGAAAATAGCCTTGTTCTTAACTTTCCACACTTAACTCGGAATATCCCGACGTACAAAATACGGGATATAACAATTAGTTAGCCCAAATGACATTACCCAGAACTCAAAATGACCATATCTTGTTTTGAAAGCCATCTTGGGAATATCTTCCTCCCTAACTCTCACCTGATGATACTCGGATCTCAAGTCTATCTTTGAAAATCATTTGGCGCCTTGTAATTGGTCAAATAAGTCATCAATCCTTGAAAGCGGATACTTATTATTAATCGTCACCTTATTCAGCTGCCTGTAGTCAATGTACATTCGCAAGGAGCCATCTTTCTTCCACACAAACAACATGGGTGCTCCCTACGGGGAAGAACTAGGTCTAATAAAGCCCTTTTCAAGCAAGTCCTTCAATTTCTCCTTCATCTCTTTCAACTCTGCGGGAGCCATTCTATAAGGAGGAATAGATATGGGCTTGATATCGGTAGCACATCAATAGCAAAATCAATCTCCCGCTCTGGGGGAAGACCTAGAAGCTCATCTGGGAATACATCCGAAAACTCATTCACTATTGGGACAGGCTGAAGAGTTGACGATTCGGCTTCTATATCTTGAACCTGGACTAAATGATAAATACAGCCTTTAGCAATCATTTTCCTAGCCTTGAGATAAAAAATAAACCTACCTCTCGGTGATGTCGTATTTCCCTTCCATTCCAAAACTGGTTCTCCCGAAAATTGAAAGCGAACCATTTTTGTTCTACATTTGACATTAGCATAGCAAGAAGCCAACCAATCCATGCCCATAATAACATCAGTCCACCATTTTCAACTCATGTAAATCAGCCATAGTACGATGATTACAAATCACAACTACACAATTTCTATATACACGGCTAGTTATTACCAGTTCACCAACGGGTGTCGATACCTCGAAAGGTTTGATTAGCTCCGGTTTGACCCTAAATCGACTCGCAGTATATGGAGTAACATATGACAATATGGAGCCCGGATCTATCAAAGCATATACATCATGAGAAAATACCAATAATAAACCTGTGACGACATCAGGGGAAGACTCAAGATCCTGTCGCCTGGCCAATGTATAAATACGGTACTGAAGACCACTAGAACTGGAAGCTCTTCCTCTACCTCTACCATGGTTGACCGGCACCTGTGAACCTTGCCCCAAAGGGCGTGTAGATGATAAAAACCAGTTGTTGACCCTAAGGGCTGGACCCTACCCCTACCACCAATCGAGGGGCAGTCATCCATGATATGGCCTAGCCGGCCACATATATAACAAACATCTGAGCCTAATCGACACTGGCCCCAATATAACTTTCTGCATTGAGAACATCGTGGCATAGTTGGCCTTTCCTGACCCGAGTCGTCTCTGTAGTGAGAGCCTGAAGCTCTAAAACTCTAACTCGGCCCGGAGTGAGTAGATCTATCAAATCTCTGGCCCGTAAATCGTGGAGGCGTACTAGTCATGGAATGGCCTGAATGTCTAGAAAACTGTTGTATTTGCCCTCCTCTAAACTCACCAATCGGACCCGTAGATCTATCCCTTTTGTGATAACCTCTGTCAAGCTCATGCTCACCTCTTTGTGGTTGTTAGACTTCCTCTAAATTCTGGGTGTGGGCTTGAATGCGAAAAATATCCATATTGTCCTGAAGGGACATAGTCAAGCACTTATCCATCAAATGTAGCCCTAGGCCTCTCACAAATCGGTGCACTCGGTCACCCATATCCGCTACCATGGTCGGAGCATACCTAGCCAAAGAATTGAAGCGGAGACTATACTCTAAGGCACTCATGCTTCCTTGCTTGAGATTCAAGAACTTGTCGGCTCTAGCCTGCTGAACTTGTGAGGGCAAGTAATGTCGTAGGAAAGCATCAACAAATTCTTGCCATACCGGGGGAGGTGCATTGACTCCCCTAGAAGACAACCAAACGGTATACCAATGGACCGCAACATCCCGCAATATATAGCATGCTAACTCACCGATTCAACGTCGGAAGCATGCATTAGCCGAAGTGTTCTCAGCATTCCATCAATAAAGTTTTGAGGGTCCTCATCCGGCTTTGACTCGAAGAACTTCAGAGGTTTCAAGCTAATAAAATCACGGGATCTTGCACTAACCGCCCTATCACCATAACCCATACCTTGCCGCTAGGCCTGAGCGGCAACCAATTGAATCAATAATTGAATAGCCTCTTCACACCTCTTGACCCAAAACCTCTAGTGGAAGAGCTGGGGGTCTTTGGAGCTGGGGCTGAGGCTCCCTCATGCTCCTCAGAAATAGGCAATGAGTGAGAGGACTAAGATTGAGCCGCATTCTGGGACTCACCTTCCCCTATATCGGTTGGCAGTACTCTTTCAAGCCGCTTTTCTGCCACTCTCTTGCCCTTTCGGGCTGCCATAGCTTTTCTCTTTATAGGCATTTCTGAAATACATAACACACGGTTAAAGGAAAAGAAATCCTTATATCATGGCTCTATCGCACGATCTTATGAAGAAAGAAGGTCATTCATTCCTAAAATGCTTGCGGCCTCCTGTTTATAAGTGTGGAGCACAACACACCCATAAACAAGACTCTACTAGACACGGCTCGTAGTCACACACTGCTCTGATACCACTTTTGTCACGACCCAACCGGAGGGCCATGACGAGCACCCAGAGCTGACCCACCGGGCACCTCTCATCACACATTCACATTCATATCTAGGTGAGCCACATGGCTTATCAACAAACTCTATGCCTCAATAATACTATTTCCAACGGCTAAAACGCTTTATATATATATATATATATATATATATATATATCAACGTCAACAACTATTCCTATACACATATACACAAGCCGACGAGGCTAACAAAATAATATACCAACATGAGCCGACAAGGCAAAAGACATCTACTATACATGACTGTCTACGAGCCTCTAAGAAAAGTATGAAACATCATCATAAGGACGGGAAAGGGCCCCACCATTCCCATATATACACAAAAGAATAGTACCCACAGCTGCAGCTCCGGATCAAATGGAGCTCCTCTAAGCAACCTCTGGATAAGCAGCCTAAGTATCAAGTCTATCTCCCTATCCACCTGCTGGCATGACGCAGCGTCCACAAACAAGGTATGTAAGTATGAATAATGTACTAAGTATGTAAAGCATAATCAATAACATAATGGAAGCATAAGAAATAACATAGGATAAAAGAGTCATGGGAGGATAAAGCCATTTATACCTCTAGCGTTGTTCATTGTATTTACTTACCCTATTTCTAATAGGAACCTTCCATCTCATACATTTATACTTATAGTAGCATCATACCCGGCCATAGAGGTTCGGTGTTTTACATACCCGACCATGACAAGATTCGGTGTTATACATACCTGGCCCTACCAAGGCTCAGTGTCATCCGTACCCAACGGCAGTGGCGTACGCGCGATAGATATCGTACCCGGCCATATAAGCTCGATGTCATTAGTAGTCATACTTTAATATATAAATATGTATACATATGAGTATATATATGTCCTCAACATCATCCTCGTCATCATCATTTTCATTATATCCTTCCTTAGAGGATCAACTATCATAGGATGGGACCAATGGTATCATGAGATTTATCAAGAATCATGAGCCTTAGCGATTCTAGGAATGACGTCATCTTGGAAGACAATATGGAATTCACATGAAGGTATACAACGATGCGATCATGCCTTAAGAAAGAAGGGTTAGCCTTACATACCTCGTTGTCTTCTTAAGTACTTAACGTTCATAGTCGAAGCTTGGAAAATCTACATTTGAAAGGATTCATACCTTGGTTAAGCCTTAATGATACTCTTAAATTAAAAATAAAACAATTCATGAGTTAACGAAAATTGGGCAACATTTCTCATTTTTCATCGACTTCCATCAAATTACCAAACAACTCCCAAACAACCATAATAACGTCCACGATATCATAATCAAGTAATCACATTCCATTAAGTCTCCAAAATTCATTCTCATAGACAACTTATACTAACAACTGCACACCAACCCTTAGCACATTTTCATACAACGCTTCCTTATCATCATTATTACCTTTTATAACAAGAATATATCCATATCATACTAAGAATCATGATTCAAGTTAGCTTACTACTCAAAAACATCATGAAAACTATATTTAGACCTCATCTTCTACTTTCTCCTTCTACCCAAGTTGTTTAACAACTGAGCTTTCTTGATAACATGAAATAAGCATGAAAACTATCCTTTTATCTCACAAGAATAAGCTTTGGAGCAAGCTATCAACCTATATGGAAACCCTAGCTTCAATACCCAAAGAATTCTTGAAGTCTACTAGCCCTAGCAAGACTTCTAACACATGGATATCTTGATTCTTGCCTTTTGATCTTTAATTGCTCTTGCATTTGTGTTGATGAGGTTTGTGGAATATTTTAGAGCTCTCAAAAGTTATGGAGAAGATGAGAAATGAAAAATAGAACTTGGGTCATCTATTTAAAACAAGAAAATAAAGCTTCCTGTCGGGATTTATACGGACACTTATACGGTCCGTATAAGTGACCGTATAATATCACCAGTGATGACCCTTCACTGTAACTGTTATACGAACCCTTATACGGACCGTATAAAGTTATACGGACCATATAAGTGGTCGTATAACTCGCCTTTTTTCCAAGATCGTTTTCTTTGATTCGTTTGACCTCCCGTCCTTGTGGAACCTTCTTGGCACTTATATAACACTTCATTAACCATACAATAAGCCCTATAGCAGCCCCTCAAGATATCGGTAAATATGTATCAAATCAACTATCATGAAAAGCCTTCCAAACATGACTTACATTCACTTCCTTTGACAAACTTAGTCTCACATATCCATATGACTTGGAAATCTTATGGTACGCACTTTAAGCTATCTAATACTCTCCTTAATCTCATAAAGACATCATGTTCATCTTAATCTCACGTTAGTCTACTCACAAGGCAATAAATCTAGAATTTTCGAGATGTAACAGTTCCGAGTATGTAAGGCATGAATAACAACACAACAAAGACAAGAAAGTAACATGAGATAGAAGGGAAACAACCTATAAATCTGAATGCCTCTTAAGGCGGATGACATGCATGCTTTCATTTTTTTTTTTTAAAAAAAAAAAACATTTTCATACATATATATAAGCCACACTATGGGGCTGCATCATCATCGTTAGCGTCTCTTGGGGCCATCATCATCACACCGCACCCAACTGCACTGGTGATATTATACCCCGCGTTTTCAGAGCATGAGTTTGACATGTACATCATCATAGTAATGGGATGTTTTGAAAGGCACAAGCCATGGAGAGTACGTAACAACGAAGAAAAAAGGTGAATTACGATCTCGTAAGTCGTAATCGGGAAAGAATATTTTGAAACACGGGAAAATGGCCATTATTAGTGTAATAAGTGATAAATATCATGTATGGAGAATTTCGGAATATTTCGGGATTGAGCAAATTGAAGAAAATAAGTTCGACGAAAATTTGAGAAACGCGGGACGGATTTTAGTCAACTTTGGAGGCGCAAATCTCATAGTATATGTGGAGTTTTAAGGTGTTTCAAAATCCTAAAATGAAGTTCGTCGAGTCTAGTTTGTAATGCAACAAACCGTTCATTGATAGGACATCGGAGTAGAGAATTATAAACGTTACAAACTAAACTGTCGACGCAGAAACAGCATTCCCGCGGAACCGCTACAGTACAGCTACAGTAAAACCGACTTCAGCATTCCGTTTTAAGGGACAAAAATCTCATTTTTTTCAGCACAAAAGTTCCCAATATTTCCAGAAAATTCAGCCATAAAAAGGGCCTCTCATGCCACCTAAAATTGAGGATTTTGAGTGAAATTTCAAGCTACGAAGTACTAATCGAAGCCCGGGCAACGCATAGTCACGAATATAATTTCATTTGGAATTAGAGGAGCATGGGAACAAGAAAATTTTAAAGAACTAAGTGAAGAAGGTAAGTTTTAATCCTCTTTTCATATGTTATGGATGGTTTATATGTGTTGTGGTGTGTGGAAATTCATGAAATATGGTATGTTGAAGTGAAGCCGTGTAGGTGTTGGTTATGTTGGAGTGATGAACTAATTTCATTTCGTATGTTTGGATTGTTGTGTTGTGGATTCTATGGTGTTAACGAAAGTTTAATGGTTCAAATTGAAGTTATAGTTATTTGCGGCTTGTTATGGAAGCTAATGGAATTTTTGTATAGTTTCTTGAATTTATGGAAGTAATGTTATGAACGTATGGATTGATAATGTAGTTTATGAGTTTTGGAAGAAAGAAATATGTTAAAGTTGTTCTTGTCGAGTTGGAGAGATTTCGGGTGGAGTGATGTTTTAATTGGATTGTTTGAAATATTCTGTAATTGATTAAAGTGTTCTTGAACATTGTTTGAATGGTTTCGGATTAGTAATTGTATACGTGAGCGTTGATGTTAGTTGGAATATATGTAGTTGAATTGAACATAATTGGAATGTTGGCGAAATATGTGTAGAAGAGTTATTAATGTTAGAATGTGTTTTGAATTCATTATTGATGTTGTTGGAATGGTTGTTGGTATTGTTGTTGATAATATTGGCCGAGTTGAATTCTCGGGGATCTTTGAGTTTATAGGGGAAATGCTGCCCAAATTTCTGTAAATAAAGTGCGAGCTTGGAATTGGATTCTTCGATGCTTATAACTAATGGTTGATGCCTAATGATGTTATTGTAGATTTTGAGAAGCCGAGGCTTAAGTTTGGATTAGCGTAGGAAGCGGGCGAGGTATGTGAAGCTTATCCTTCTTTCCTTTTGGCATGTCCTAGATGCAAGTAAGTTGTGATGTGTTATGAGCTTCGGGGGAAATTCTATTCTTAAAATCCGAGCAAGTCTATGATTCATATTTGCTTCATGATGTTGGCATCCTTATATGGTCAAGCTATGCTTTATATGTCTTTTGTATGGTTGGATTTCAAAAGTTGCATAAAAGTTTGGTTTTCAAAAGAGTTTTGTTCCTAACGTTTCCGAAACTACGAACGGCCGTAACTTTCAAGAAAAGGCTCAGATCGCTTTGATATCTTCGCAAATGATTTCATGACGAGTAATGACTTTAATTTTTATAGGCGGGCCCGGATTGGGTTGACGCTCGTCCGTGGGTCCCGCGACTTTCTTTTGTATAGTTTTGACGGCCTAATTTTTGAAAGAACTTAATATGACTATTTTTCCGACCCCCGAGTATGACTATATATTTATCTATTGAGTCTGAAATGAGGATTTTTATGCATATGATTTTGGTACGTGACTATGGTTTCTGAAGTTCGGTTTGATATGTTCCCGAGTGATATTCGGAAGAAAACCTGATTTGACTATGATTTTGGCTTTTAAGTAAGGGTTCGTTTTGATCATTCTGTTGAGTCTGTAAATGATGTGTTTTTCGGAGTATGACGTGTCCGGTTCGCCGAGCCCCTTTTTGGCCGGGGACCGTGTATGTATTATGGTGTTATGATGTGTCCGGTACGCCGAGCCCCTTTCGGCCGGTCGTGTATATATGTATGATGTGTATTTCGAAGTCTGATATGATATGATGATTCTGTTTACCGAGTCCCTCCTTTGGAGGGCCGGGACACGTTATATGTTATATGTATGTATTCTGGAATATGATCAGTTGGTTTCAGATCCGGTGGTGGGGCAAACCCAATGGTGGGGCAAACCCAGTGGTGGGGCAAACCCAATGGTGGGGCAAACCCAATGATGAGGAAAAATTCCACATTGGTTTAGGCAAATCTCACATTGGTTTAGGCAAATCCCAAATAGGTTTAGGCAAATCCCACATTGGTTTAGGCGAATCCCACATCGGTTAATGTCAGCTCATATTATAAGTTATGATGTTATGATGTGTTACGGTAAGCATTTTGGCATTCTGGTTATTATATTTGTCTTCGGTACCTCTGTTGTACGATTTGTGTTTCAGATGCAAGCACCTTGGTATTCTGGTTATTATGCTCACGTTCTGTACTCCTTACTTCGGTTATGAACTCGTTTTCTGTATGCTATGCTTTACATGCTCAGTACATATTCCGTACTGACCCCCTTTCTTCGGGGGCTGCGTTTCATGCCGCGCAGGTACCTACAGATGCGTAGAGGACGTTAGCTGCAGATATTCCAGCTAGATTGGCGAGCTCCATTTTCTCCCGGAGTGCTGCCGAGTCAGAGTGTTACAGTTGTGATATTTTGGGTTATGTTAGAGACTTTGCAGACAGTGTCGAGTGTATGATATGTCAGATTTGTTTTGCAAGCGGCTATATAAGCCGATGTATTGTTGTGCATTATATTACAGATTTCATATGATTGCAGATTTTATTTGATTTGAAAAAGATGAAAAGCATGTTTGTTTTCCGAAAAATTTTCATTATGTACTTATGTCATGTTTTGCGGGCCCAGTATGATTATGAGTATTACGAAAGTCAGCGGGTTCGCTCGGCCCTAGGTAAGGGTCGGGTGCCCATCATGCCCTATCGGAAATTAGGTGTGACATGTGTACAATAGGTGTCGTACCATGCCGACTATAGTGCGGCTCGGTGTCATAAAATATATACATAATTATAAAGTATGCGTGAGAGTACAAAGAAATGTTATGACTATATCAGAGTGACGTAAGGTCGGCATACCTTTAAGTACCATTATGAAACTATCATCGTCGACATATCTCACCTTGAAGGATCAATGACCATAAGATGAGATCAACAACCATAAACAAGATTATTAGTAATATCATAAGAGGGATCAAGAACATAAGTTTCTAATATTTCTAAGAGTGGAGTCGTTAGGGATATCATTCGTATATTTCGTATCAATGTGATCATGCCAAAAGAAAGGAAGGGACAGCCTTAACATGCCTGTTCATCTACTTAACCACTCAACGTCTATCTTCCCGAGCTCGCAAATCTACATTCAAGATAATTCACACTAAGGTTAAGTCGTTGAAATGCTTATAAGGTCAAACTAAACTAATAGGTGAGCTAATAGAAATTTGACAGCATTTCCGCTATATCATATACTTCCTCCAACTCCAAAAAAAACTCCAAAAAATCACTAACAATATCAACAATACCATAGCCAAGAGACTACATTCAAACTAGACCCAAATCAGTCCAATACTTCCTTTCAAATTCAATCCATAACCAATAACTTCAACTCAACACCTTGTGACCTCTCTACCATGATTCTCTTCACTTTTAAGACTTTTTAAACCTCCAAATCAACTAAACATAAGAGATAGGATGAGGAACATACCTTATAACTTGAAGAGCTTCAACCCACATAACTTGCTTCAAGACCAAATTCACCACAACATCAAGTAAAAACAAGAACAATCACCTTCTATGAACTAGTTGCGGATTAAGAGCTTGATCTTCTCTTGTAATGGTTTGGGATGATTGAGAGAGATTAGAGGGTTAATATGGAACTATTTTTGTGAAATAATGAGCCCCAAGTCATGGGAAATTAATTTATAACCAAAGGACAAAATCTCCACCGCCTCAATTGCACAATGCACTTTCACGGCCGTGAAATATTTCATGGTCCATGGACGTGATTGTGAAACACTTCCAGTGAGCAATCTGGTTGCCAGCCATTCCACGGTGGCCAACCACCATTTTCATGGTCCGTGGAATGGTCATTATCCAATTTCCCGGCGAAACGTATTCTTTTCGATTCGTTTGACGCCTAACCTTCATACTCTTTTCCAAACAAATTTTTAAGACTTATACAACTCCGAGATGCACCTATTGGCCTCATACACAACTCCCAAAATGACTCCCAATACAAGCGCAAATGACTTAAGACGAAACTTTAACGTATGCGAAAGGCGAAGTGTAGCATTTTTCCCCCCTAACGAACATTTATCCTCGAACGTTGAATCTCAGGGGTCTTATAGAAATTTTGGCAGAGTCTCCCCTATAACTGTACCACTACCAACCTGATGCAGCAACCCAAAATATACAACACCACGCAGAGCCACAACAAGCAATAACAATAATGTCCTCACACGACCTGTAATAATAAGAAATGAAACATTACGCACCTGAAGGCAATGTTGTCTCAGTATGGACCTCCTCTGGGAGTTGAAACAAGTGCGGATGCCTGAATCTCATACCTTTCTTATCTTGTTAACTTATCTCCTCGACATTCCTACTCTTCCAAAGGACTTTAACTGAAACTACATTCTTAGTCCTCAATCTTTGAACCTGCCTATCTAGTATATCAATGAGAACCTTTTCATATGATAGTTGCTCAGTAACCTAAACATCATCAATGGGTACGACTCTTGAAGGATCTCCAATACACTTATGAAGCATCGACACATGAAAAACCAGATGGACTGACTCTAAGTCTGGTGGTAGATCTAACTCATAGGTCACTTGGCCCACTCTATATACAACCCTGTAAGGTCTAATGTATCGAGGGCTAAGCTTACCCTTCTTACTAAATCTCATAACGGCTATCATAGGTGATACCTTCAGGAACACCCAGTCACCAACCTGGAATTCTAAATCTCGTCAGCGATTATTTGCATAAGACTTTTGACGACTTCGAGCTGCCAATAATTGATCCTGAATGAGTTTGAACTTCTCCACCCCTTGCTGGATCAAATCTGGCCCTACTAACTTAGTCTCTCCCATTTCGCCCATATAATACTTCATACGGCACTATCTGGATACTAGAATGATAGCTATTATTATACGCGAACTCAATAAGTGGTAAATGATCATCCCAGCTACCTCTGAAGTCTATCACACATGCCCGTAGCATATACTCGAGGGTCTGAATAGTACGCTTAGCCTGTCTATCTGTCTGGTGGTGGAATGCGACACTAAGACTCACCTGAGTCCCCAAACCCTTTTGAAAGGACCTCCAAAAATTAGTTGTAAACTGCGCACCCCTGTCGAAACTGATAGCTACTGGAACACCGTGGAGTCATACTATCTCCATGATATAAAGCTTCGCGTAATCCTCGGCTGAGTAGGTAGTCCTGACAGGCAAAAAATGGGCTGATTTTTTAAGTCTATCAACAATCACCCATATGGAATCAAATTTACACTGAGAACAGGGCAAGCCTATAATGAAATCCATATTAATTGCTTCCCACTTCCAAGTCGGAATCTCAATAACCTACAATAATCCACCGGGCTTCTGATGCTCAATCTTCGCCTGCTGAAGTTAGGACATTAGGCGACAAACTCTGCTATGTCTTTCTTCATTCCGTCCCACCAGTGAACTTCCCTAATATCATGATACATCTTCATTTTCCCCGGATGAATAGAATAACGGGAATAATGAGCCTCTCTCATAATCTGACGACATATTTCTGCAATATCAGGAACACAGAGTCTGCCGCGATATCTGAGGACTCCATCTGCATAAATCTCAAATGGTGTCTTCTCCTTCTGAGGGGCTGTATCTCTATAATGAACTAACATAGGATCCTCGTACTGGCGCTCCTTAACCTCAGCTATTAAAGATGAGACTACTGAATTCTGAATAGTAACCCCTGTGTCACCCGAGTCAAATAATCGAACTCTTAGGCTAGCTAATTGCTGAAGCTCACGAACTAGCTCCCTTTTCTCTTGCTGAACATAAGATAAGCTACCCATGGATTTGCGGCTAAGGGTATCAGCTACTACATTCGCCTTCCCAGGATGATTCAAGATATTGATATCATAATGCTTCAATAGCTCCAACCATCGCCTCTGACGCAAATTCAACTCCTTCTGCTTGAAGATATACTGAAGGCTTTTATGTTCTATACAGATATCAACATGAACGCCATACAAGTAGTGACTACACATCTTCAATGCGTGAATCACCGCGGCTAACTATATATAGTGGGTCAGGTAATTCCTCTTGCGCTTTCTCAACTGCCTTGAAGCATAAGTTATAACCTTGTCGTGTTGCATCAACACACAACCTAACCCAACACTTGAAGCATCACAATAAATAACATAGCCTTCCGATCCTTTGGAAGCGTCAGAACTGGTGCTGAAGTCAATCTGTTCTTCAACTCATGAAAACTGCACTCACAAGTATCCGCCCATTAGAACTTAGCTGATTTCTAGGTCAGCTTCGTCAGTGGTGCAGAAATGGAAGAAAAGCCCTCTACGAATCTCCTTTAATAACCTGCCAAGCCCAGAAAATGACGAACCTCCGTGGGTGTCGTGGATCTCGGCCAAGTCCTCACGGCTTCAATCTTCTGCGTATCTACGCTGATACCTTTATCTAAAATAACATGCCCCAAAAAAGTCACAGAGTTCAACCAAAATTCACATTTAGAGAACTTTGCATACAACTTCCGAGTCTGAAGAACTTTAAGGATAGCACGTAAATGATCTGCATGCTCGGCCTCTGATCGAGAGTATACTAGAGTATCATCAATAAACACAATCACGAACAGATTTAGGAAAGGTCTGAATATGATGTTAATCAAATCCATAAATACCGTTGGTGCATTAGTCAACCCAAACGACATTACATGAAACTCGAAGTGACCATATCTGGTTCTGAAAGCTGTCTTCGGAATGTCTTTCTCTCTAACTCTCACCTGGTGATACCCTGATCTCAAATCTATCTTCAAGAACCATTTATCACCTCGCAACTGATCAAATAAATTATCAATCCTCCGGAGTGGATACTTATTCTTTATTGTCACCTTATTCAACTGCCTATAGTCAATACACATTCGCAAGGAGCCGTCTTTCTTCCTAAAAAATAATGCTGGTGCTCCCCACGGTGACATACTAGGCCTAATAAAGCCTTTCTCAAGTAAATCCTTCAACTGCTCCTTCAATTCTCTCAACTCAGCAGGCGCCATCCTATAAGAAAGAATAGATATTGGCTGAGTATCTTGTATTACGTCAATAGCAAAGTCAATCTCCTGCTCTAGTGGAAGACCTAAAAGCTCATCCAAAAATACAGCTGAAAACTCATTAACCCTTTGGAAGAGGTTGAAGAGTCTGTAGCTTTTCTTCTGCATCCTGAACCCGGACTATATGATAAATACAACCTTTGGCAATCATCTTCCTTGACTTGAGATAGGAAATAAACCTACCTCTCGGCGATGCTGTATTACCCTTCCACTCTAGAACTGGTTCTCCTGGAAACTAAAATCGAACCAT
Source organism: Lycium ferocissimum (assembly GCF_029784015.1). Taxonomy (NCBI): domain Eukaryota; kingdom Viridiplantae; phylum Streptophyta; class Magnoliopsida; order Solanales; family Solanaceae; genus Lycium; species Lycium ferocissimum. The sequence goes on from NW_026725697.1 coordinate 41,726, forward strand.
CTTTGTTCTACAATCAACATTAGCATAACAAAAAGCCAACCAATCCATACCCATAATGAAATCAAAGTCTATCATATCTAACTCAATCAAATCTGCCATAATATGTCGATCACAGACTATAACTATCACTGGATTACCAACGGGTGTAGATACCTCAAAAGGTTTAATCGACTCGGGTTTCACCCCAAACTGACAAGCAATAAAAGGAGTAACATAGGACAGCGTAGAACCTGGATCTATCAATGCATATATATCATAGGAAGATACTGATAGTATACCTGTAACAACATCAGGCGAAGACTAGAGGTCTTGTCGACCAGCCAGTGCATAAATACAGATCTGAGGATGGCTCGACCTAGGTGCTCCCTCTCTACCTCTACCACGGCCTGCTGATGTCTGAGAGCCTTTCCCAGGAGGGCGTATAGATGATGACGAACTAGCTGCCGATCCTGTAGGCTGAACTATAGCTCTACCACCTCTCGATGGACACTCACGCATAATATGACCTGGCTGACTGCAAGCATAATAAACATATGAATCCAAGCAGCACTGTCTAGCATGTAACTTAACACACAGAGTACATCATGGTAAAGGTGGCCTCATCTGGCCTGACTTATCTCTATATCAAGAACCTGAGGCTCTGGAACCCTTACCTAGTCCTGAATAAATAGATGGATCAAACCTCTGACCTTTGAACTGTAGAGGTACACTAGCCGCTGAGTGGGCTGAATGCCTTGGATACTGCTGTCTCTGACCATCTCTAAACTCAGTGACGGTACCTAAAGATCTGGCTCTCTTACTCTGACCCCTATCATGCTCACGCTCAACCCTACGCTGCTACTTACGCTCCTTAAGATTTTGAGCGTGCGCCTGTATACGAGAAATATACATACCTGTCTGAAGGGAGGTTGTCATGCAGTCATCACTCAAGTGCGGTCCTAATCCACTCACAAACCGATAAACACGATCCCTCATTTCAGCTACAATAGCTGGAGTATATCTAGCCAGTGAGTTAAAACGAAGACTGTACTCCCGAACACTCATGTTCCCCTATCTAAGGTTCAGTAACCTATCAGCTTGGGCTCGTCGAATCTCTGGTGGCAAATAATTCCAAAGAAATGCATATGTGCACTCCTGCCACACGGGTGAGGGTGCATTAATTCCTCTAGATGATACCCAGGTCTCATGCTAGTGACAGCAACATCCCGAAGTTTATAGGAAGCCAATTCTACTGAATTAGTGTCGGAAGCATGCATCACCCGCAACGTCCTAAGCATCCCATCTATAAAATTCTACGGGTCCACATCTGGTTTCGATCCAAATAATTCTGGAGGGTCTAAATTAATAAAATCTTGAACCCTGACACTAATAGCCCTGTCATCATGGCCAATACCCGGACGCTGGGCTTGAGCGGCCACTAATTGAGTCAACAACCGAATAGCCTCTCGCATCTCCAGGCCTGAGGCATCATGTGGAGGAACTGGGGGTATTGGAGCTGGATCTCCTCTATGCTCCTCTGGAGCGAGCGGAGTATGAGAGGTCCGAGATGGAACCTCATTCTGGGAGTCGCCCTCCTTAACATCTACAGGTGGCACCATACTGGTTCTCCTACCGGCCACTGACTTTGTTATATCCCGCATTTTGTACGTTTGGAAATTTCAAAGTCGACGTGGAAAGTTAAGGGCGAGATCATTTTCAAAAATCATTTTAATGTACGAGTTGTCATGAATATCATTTATGATTATTATTAGTATGGAAATATTGTGAGAGGCTAAGGGCAAAAAGAGAAATTCGCAAAATGCGCCGTAAAAATAATGTGAAAGGCTAGGGGCAAAATGATAATATTGAGGAAAGTCGAGGGGCAAAACGGGAATTTTACAAAAGGAGTTCATGAAAGTTCAAAAAGGGCCATATTGGCCATGTGACAAAAAAAAAGGGGAAAGAAAAAGAATGAAAATGATGACAAATAAGTCATCTTTTGTTTAAGAAAGTTCAAGGAAAAGAAAGAAAATTCTAGAAAAAGAGAGAGGCCATGTGTTCATATTATAATTGGAGGGGAGCCAAGTATAAATATGAAAGGGGGTTAATTATAAGCTATAACAAAGCCTATGGACCAAAGTTGGCTTAAGAAGACAATTAGTCTTCTTTGACTATTTTAAGAAAATTCAAGAAAATGGAAGAATTTTCTAGAGAAGGAAAGCAAGGGATCATGTGGCCATACTTTTATTTTGAGGGACTTATTTATAAATATGGAAAATTGGTGGAAGACATGTATATATATATATGGGATGTCATCTTTTAATTCAAGAAATTGGACGAAAGAACAAAAACAAAAGAAAAAGAAAAGAGAGGTAGGGAGGTTCGGCCATGGCTAGTAAAATCTAGCCATGGAAAGTTAATGAGGAAAAATTATTTCCTCCTAATATTCTAGCTCATTTGGAGGTCCTCTACAACATGGAAGAGTTGTTGGAGCAAGTAGAACCCATATTCTTGCAAGGTTACAATTCTAGTCAAGTGTGAAGCTAAAGGAAAAAGGTAAGAATTCATCCTCTTTTATATATTATGGATGTTTGTGTATGTTGTGATATGGAAAAAAATGAATGAAATTCATGAGGATGGAATTTGTGTGGTGGCCGTGTATGTGTGGCATTGTGTAGTGATGATGGACAAGTTTTATCTAGTCTTTTGGTTGTTGGTGTAATGTATAGAAATGAATGAAAATGCATGGAACATGAATGTTGTATGTTGTGGCCGTATGGTTGTTGCATGATGTGGAAGAGAATGAATTAATTGTTCTTAGTGTTGGTTGTCGTTGTAATGTATAGTAATGGATGAAAAATGCATGAACATATGCATGTAGTATGGTGGCCGAATATAGTAGTGTATGTGGAAGTGATGAATTAATTTTATTTAATATATCTTGGTTGTTGTATTGTGGATTCCATAATGAAAAATGAGGACTTAATATGGTTAGAGATGGAGTAGTAAATTAAATTGAATTCAATTGAATATAAATGGAGTGTTGTTGGTAAGAATGTTGGCATTGTTGTTGATAGTTTGGCCGGGTAGAATTCCGGGATTGTTGTTGATTGAAATTGGCCGAGTTATATTCTCGGGGGTGGTATATTTACGGGGGAGATCTTTACGAAATTTCGGCGAATATAAGTGAATCTATTTGAGAAGTCAAGGCGAGCGTTGATTTAAGATTAAATTCCTAAAGTCTTATAACCAATGTTTGGTATTTGTGACCAAATTGTAGATTTTGGCGAAATTGGAACTTGAATTTGGAGCGGCGTACAAGGCGGAAAAGGTATGTAAGGCTTCACCTTCCTTCTTTGGCATGTCTTAGACGTATTAGGTTTGGATACAGGCCTCGGGGACGATCCTATTCCTAGAAATTTAAGATTGAATTTGACCCTTTTTCATTCAATAGAATTGAATTAAATGTTCTATGAATAGTTGGAAAAAATTGAATAAGTGTTTAGAACTTGCACAAATAGGATTCGACTACTTTAAAAATTACATAAGTAATGTCATGGAAAGTATTATACATAAATTGTGTACGCCGCCTCATTAGACCCGAGGTGGGCCCATCGGTCCCGAATTTTCTTCATTGTTCCATTTACCAAACGATGAGTGTTGTAACCATTCTAATGGAAATCTTTCTATGATAACAATAACGAAGATAATAAAGAAGAGAACATGTTCAAGACGAGTATGATAAGAATGATTCCATGACTAAGAGTTTCGAGTTAGGAATTCGATATGAGTATGAAAGTGTCCAGCAAGTTTTTGATTTCAATTTTATTTTATTATGACTCTATTTCCTAAAGATTCTAAAGTGTATGAATAAATGTTTTATAAGGCTTGTGATCTTATTCCATGCTTCTCTTAATGCCATTCTTCCTTGATAGTCTCGCCTTATAAGATTGGTTCCTTCAAGGTGAGGCGGTGATCTCGATTATTCCATAACGTAATCGGAGGTTCTCGACCTTATGTCACTCCGATAAAGTTGTAGCTTTCACTTGGGCTCTCATGCATGCTTCATATTTACATATGATTTACTTTACGACACCGTACCGTCCGACGGGCGGCCGGGCAGACACACCACTGCAGTGGGCAGATTATACCCCGGACGCGGGAGGCCTGGACGCGGGCTTATACACCGTTCCTATATGGACGGGCAGTTATACACCGATCCTACGGGGTCGGGTAGTTTACTTACATATATTTACATGTTTTTTTAAAAGCTAGCATGCATGGCATCCGCCCCAAGGGGCATTCAGATGACAGATTACTTCTTTATTCCATGGTCTGCTCAGAAAGCGTTACACCGTACCTATATGGTCGGGCAGTAGTCCACCGTACCTATATGGTCGGGCAGTAGTCCACCGTACCTATATGGTCGGGCAGTAGTCCACCGTACCTATATGGTCGGGCAGTTATACACCGCACCTACACGGTCGGGCAGTTTACTTGCAGTATCTATATAGTACTCTAAGAGGTAAAGTTAACGTGCACAATATCTATCATGACAGACAAACAGAGTTACAGGCTATATCACTCTCTTATGTTGTGTTTTATGTCTCTATTATGATTTCGTGATATTACTCATGCCTTATATACTCAGTACATTACTCGTACTGACGCCCCTTTTTTGTATTTGCGTTTCATGCCGCGCAGTCCACTCGTACAAGTAAGAGCTATTGCGTAGAAGACGTTCCGGAGTTGGTAGACTCCATTTGTACCGGAGTGCTGCCGAGTCGGATTATATGTCTTTGTGCTTTGTTCGAAGTTAGAGACTTTGCGAGACAGTCGTGGGTCTAGTGTCGCCTTTGAAAATGGTTCCACCGGCCGATGCATTTTTATTATACATTATGTTCTGAGCCCTTATGTTTACGGATTGTGTTTAATTGGAAACGACAAAAGATTTTGAAAGTTTTACTATGTATTTTATTTTTGTTTAAGCTAAGAATCCAAAGAAAGTATGTATGTAATAAGAGTCAGCGGGTTCGCTCGGCTCCGAATATGGGGTCGGGTGCCCATCACACCCTAGTAAGATCGGGGTGTGACAGACTTGCCCTTCTGGGCCACTGAAGCTTTCCTCATCACAGGCATTACTGAAATCAAAACATATGGTCAGGGAAAGGGAATCCTCATAATATGGCTCTATCGTACGATCTAAGATCAGAAAAAAAGCCAATCTTTCTAAATGTTAGAAAGCCAATCTTTCTAAATGTCTTGCAGCCCCCTGTTTATAAGTGTGGTGCACTACACACTCATAAACAAGACTCTACTAGACACAGCACGTAGACAGCCCCAAGACAAACTGCTCTGATATCACTTTTATCACAACCCAATAGGAGGGCCATGACGGGCACCTGAATCTAACCTACTGAGCACTACAAGACATACATGCATTACATAATCATACCTGAGTGTGGGCCATGATGTTAACTGATAAATATCATAAGCTGAGAAGGAGACAAGCCCAAGATATATATATATATATATGTAATCAAGCTGAACCCAAGTATATAAGCCGAGAAGGCTACCAAACGTAATGATACAACAAAATGTAGGCCGAGATGGCCATAGAACATCTAACTATGCATATCTACCTACGAGCCTCTACTAGAGTGCAAAACATAATAAGGACGGGACAGAACCCCGCCATACCCAAATGTACACAAAAGAATCATGCCAAGCTAGACTGAAACTCCGAAACAAGTGGAGTGCTCAGTAACAAAGTTGAGAAGGCCGCCTAAGGGTCTGAACCATCTCCCTGTCTGCCTGCGGGCATGAACGCAGCGTTCATAAATAAAAAGGACGTCAGTATGAATAATGTACCGAGTATGTAAGGCATGAATAACAATATAATAAAGACAAGAAAGTAACATGAGATAGAAGAGAAACAACCTGTACATCTGAATGCCTCTTAAGGAAGATGACATACATGGTTTTCTTTTTTGAAAACACATTTTCATACATATATATAAGCCACACTGTGGGGCTGCATCATCATCGTTAGCCACTCAGGGCCATCATTATTATACCGTACCCAATTGCAGTGGTGGCACAACGTACCCGGCCAACTATAGCGCGGCTCAGTGTCATAAAATAAATACATATAAATAAAGCATGCATGAGAGTAAAAAAAAATGTTACGACTCTATCAGAGCGACGTAAGGTCAGTATACCTCCGATTACCATTATGGATCTATCATCGTCAACATATCTCAGCTTGAAATATTAATGACCATGATGAGATCAACAACCATAAACAAGATCAATAACCATGAGACAAGATCAGTAATCATGAGATAAAAATCAGTAATATCATAAGAGGGATCAAGAACATAAGTTTCTAATATTTCTAAGAGTGGAGTCATTAGGGAAATCATTCGTATATTTCGTATCATTGTGATCATGCCAAAAGAAAGGAAGGGACAACCTTAACATGCCTGGTCATCTACTTAACCACTCAACGTCTATCTTCCCAAGCTCGCAAATCTACATTCAAGATAATTCACACTAAGGTTAAGTCGTTGAAATGCTTATAAGGTCAAACTAAACTAATACGTGAGCTAACAGAAATTTGATAGCATTTCCCCTATATCATATACTTCCTCCAACTCCAAAACAACTCCAAAAAATCAATAACAATATCAACAATACCATAGCCAAGAGACTACATTCAAACTAGACCTATATCAGTCCAATACTTCCTTTCAAATTCAATCCATAACTAATAACTTCAACTCAACACCTTGTGACCTTTCTACCATGATTCTCTTCACTTTTCAGACTTTTTAAACCTCCAAATCAACTAAACATAAGAGATAGGATGAGGAACATACCTTATAACTTGAAGAGCTTCAACCCACATAACTTTCTTCAAGACCAAATTCACCACAACATCAAGTAAAAACAAGAACAATCACCTTCTATGAACTAGTTGCGGATTTAGAGCTTGATCTTATCTTGTAATGGTTTGGGATGATTGAGAGAGCTTAGAGGGTTAATAGGGAACTATTTTTGTGAAATAATGAGCCCCAAGTCATGGGAAATTAATTTGTAACCAAAGGACAAAATCTCCACCGCCTCAATTGCACAGTGCACTTTCACGGCCGTGAAATATTTCACGGTCCATGGACATGATTGCGAAACACTTCCAGTGAGCAATCTAGTTTCCAGCCATTCCACGGTGGCCAACCACCATTTTCACGGTCAGTGAAATTATTCACGGTCCGTGGAAATGGCCGTGGAATGGTCGTTATCCAATTTCCCAGTGAAACGTATTATTTCCTATTTGTTTGACGCCTAAACTTCATACTCTTTTCCAAACACATTTAAGGACTTATATAACTCCGAGACGCACCCATAGGCCTCATACACAACTCCCCAAATTACTCCCGATACAAGCCTATGACAAACGACTTAAGACGAAACTTTAATGTATGTCATAGTCGAAGTCTAACATCTTTGTTTTCATTTCGAATTGTTCTCTGGATAATTTCAACACCTTGGCTTGCTCGAAGATTTTAGCTCATCATTCTGCCGAGACTTGGGCTATTTTCTCTTAAGTTTTCTCAGTTTTCTATACAATAATCTTGTTTAATCTTGTGTATTACTCAATTTCTCTGTTCATATTGATCCATGCGTCCAGAACCACGTACAAAAATTCAACTGTACTGATTTACGGGTAAACATTAGGGAGTTAAAAGAAAGGCGTATAAATTATAACCTTAAATATAGGAAAGTTTCATAAGTATGTTCCAACTAGATGAAATTCTTTATATGAAATTTTAGTGATTGCATACAAATACAAATAGCCTATACAACTTGTATTTAATGCACATAATACTAATTCTATTTATCAGATTGTTGAAGCTGATTGGGAACAACTTCCGAACTTAAGAAATTTTTTATTTAGCTACTAAAGGTATATACTGTCTTACTATTACACAAATGTTATGTTATATAATTGAAATTTCACTTGTATTTCTAAGTATAATAAAAAAGATTGAATATAAAGAATCTATTGAAGATATGATTAAGAAATTTTAAAAATATTTTTTCCTATTCCACACCTTTATTTAGCTTCTACTCTACTAAATCCATTAATACATTTACATGGTGCACAAAATCTTGTTCAAACAACTTATGCATCTTTAGAAATTCTTGCAACAGAATGACTAACTGTTGTGAACCAACCTGACAGCATAAGGTCCTATGGGCTAGAAGTGGTAAAGAAGACAAATCCAGTTGAGATTGTTGGGCTGAGTAAAATGTTAGAGTTATTTATTTAGGATCCAGGCCCAAATAGCAACTGATTAAAAGGGACTAATGGTTAGAGAGGATAGTTTATGTGTATTATGAAGAAACTGTTTGTTCCTCTCCCCTTTCTCAGTCAAAATTCTCATTCCTATTCTTATCTCTATCCATAGTTAATTGATTTCAGCATTTTCCATTATAATTCTATAGTTTACGTGTTATAGTTGTAATTTGGCTATCAGTGATTATATATATTTATGTTGAGAATTCTGATTTATTTAATTGGTGCTTTCATCCAAAGGTCTTCAATGGAGGACCAAATGTATCGAATAATCGAAGATTCAATTAAGGGAGTGAAGGATTCGTGGTCGAAGGATCTCGCTAAAATTCATTCAATGTTACAGGAATTGGTTGGAAACCTTGCAATGAGTAAGCTTGCCCCGGTGAAATTTCAAATATTTTGTGGCGAGAATCTGGAGTTAGTTATGGATTTCTCAGGCTGAACACTACTTTGACTTCTATGAAATTGTAGAAAAGCACAAGTTATCCCTCACATCGTCCTATCTCAACGGTGAAGCTTTGACGTGGTACCGATGACTTTTCCAGAACAAGCAATTGGCATAGTGGATACATTTTGCCGCGAAAGTATTGATTCGCTTTCATAAACGGCATCTCGAATTGCCAGAAGATCGCTTGGCCAATCTCCAGCAGGTAACCTCTGTGACTGAGTACCCAAGTCAGTATAAGATTGTTACGTCAGGCTTTGATGAGTCATATGTACTTTCGCTATGCCTTGCACATATTCATCCACAATGGAGTAATATAACAAACTCAGCTTTGCTTCAAAACTATGATGAACAATTTGAATCTAAAAGCAAAATGGATGCGCTCAAGGTGTTCGACGAAAGGTTAACTAATTGTTGCCCCACAGTATTTGCTGAGGTGCAATCAGATCTCCAATCGAAATGCTTGATAAAGAAGCACCAGGTCCTTATCGCAGTGAAGTCCAACCGTTCGATGAACTTCCTCAACGAGATATGCCAAATAGGTATGTTACTAAAACTTCTCTGGATCGTGGCTCTAGTAAACAAAAAATTAAAATAAACACATTTGAAGTTATGTCTCTTGCTGAATTTTTCATGGAGCCTGAGATGATTGAGGATCTATATCTTGATAATAAATTCATTATGGAGAACGAGGATGGAATTACAACAAGAGAACTGTCTTTGAATGAAATAAAACCTGATGTTAAGCATGAAAAATATAATGGGGGTGTAAAACATGTTGAAGGTATTGTAATTGTTATATCCCGTATATTTAAACATTGGGATGTTCTAAAGCTAATCGCTACAAGTTAAGGACAAAACTATTTTGGAATACGGGGTAGAGATTTTGAATCTCCGATTTTGTTTTAATCACAAGTTGCTTATAAATTTTATTTGGTATGGAAATATTATTGGAGATTAGGGATTAATTAACCAAGATTAGATTATTAAAGTGGGATTAATGCTTAATCACATTATTAATTGGCCATAGTGGCCGTGTGGGCCCCACCCGCGACGTGGCCAACTATAATTGGCCCACGTTTTGGGTGGTACACATGTCCAGCCCTTAGGCTTCCTATATATAGTAAAATGCTGAATCATACTTCAACTAAAGAAATCGTTTTCATCTTCTCCAAGCCAATAACCCTAAGAGCTAGTGAGAAAGTTTCGCCATGGCTGGCCGAGACTAAGCTTGAGTGTTGTGATCAAAATTATTTTTTCCAAGTAATTCAACTCAGTAGGAAGTGTATAATAACGTGGAGCTGAGCTTAGAGCAACAAAAACAAGAATAAATTCAAAGCACAAGTTGGAACCAAGTTGAGAAACCAAGTCTATAAGGTAAGATTCAATCTTCTCTTGAATGTGTTGTGAATGATTTGAACGTGTGGTGATGTGTAGATGTGTATAAAAATTTTGTATGTTGATGTTGGAAGGCTGTCCAAGCCGTGTAGGGGCTGTTTTACATGGAAATGATGGATTAATTTTGCTTGGTATTTGATTGTTGTTGTTATGAATTGTATGGAGAAAATGAAGGTTTAATGATTCTAGATTGAAGTTGTAATTGTTGTGGGCTGTTGTAGGAGTTAATATGATGTTAATATAGTTTGTTATAGTTATGTAAATGATGTTGTCAACGTGTGGTTGTTGGTATAGTTCATGAAATTGGAAGAAAAGAATGTGTTGTTGTTGTTCTTGTTGAATTGGAATTTCGGCTGATATGGTGTATTGGTTGGGCTGTTTGAGATGTTGTGTGGGTTGTCCGAAGCGTTGTCGAGTCTTGTTTAAATGGTCTCGGGTTAGCACTTGAACGCATGACCATTGATGTTGGCTTGATTGTACGAAGTTGATTTGAATATAAAGGAAATGTCGTCAAGTTGTCTAGAAAGGAGTTACTATCATTAGGATGCGTTTGAACCTCTTCGTAAGTTAATCGTAATTCTTGACGTCTTAATATAGGTTGAGATACTATTGCGCGTATACGAGCTGCGTTGCGAGTAAACGCTAAAGGTATGTGAAGCCTATCCTTTCCTTCTTTTGGCATGTCCTAGATGTAAGCATGAAACGATATGAGCTTTGGGGTAACTCTATTCATATTCCGAGCATGTTTTATGATTCCTATTCACTTTTTGATATTGAATTCCTTGTGATGATCGGGCTATTGCCCTCGAGTCTTTTATATGACTAAGTAAGTAAATGATGTATAAAAGTTCCTATTCCTAAAAGATCCTATAAGGAATAATGTCATAACTTTTGTAAACTGACTCGGATTGACTTGACACATACTTATGACTCCTGAGGTTTTCCTTAATATAGTTCTTAATGACGTTAGCGGAAACTTAACATGACTATCATTTTAATACTCGAGCGTTGATGAGTTTACTTGTCTAATGAATCTCAAATGATGTCTTATATGTATATGGTTACTTGCTACTCCGCTCGTGCTTATTGTCACATCTTTCACTGAGTCCCGGGCCAGGACATGTTCTCGTGCACAGCTTTATTATATTATTCACCGAGTCCCTCACTAGAGGGCCGGGACACGTTATATGTATATGTATATGATGATATGATGATATGGGGATGGCGGCCAGGAGGGCATATGATGACTCATTTCATCGAGTCCCTCACTAGAGGGCCGGACACGTTATATGTATATGATATGATGATTTTATTTTATCGAGTCCCTCGCTAGAGGGCTTGTGACACGTTATATATGCATATGTTCATAATGACTATTTAATTATGTTACTAAGTCCTATAATGAGTTGGGTATGATATGTTTACATGAGTTACGTTTCAAAGGTAAGCTTTGTGGTTCTTCCAAGTTATTGTGTTAGTTTCTCTATATCCCGTATTTCTATATGATCCCGTTTACTGTACTTTATGCTTCATATACTCGACATATTCCGTACTGACCCCCTTTCTTCTGGGCTGCGTTTCATGCCCGCAGGTACAGACACTCGATTTGGAGATCCGAGCTTAGGATCCTGATTCAGCTATCTTGGAGTGCTCCCTTGTTCTGGAGCCTAGCTTCTTTTGGGTACAGATCCTTTGTTGTATATATGTGTCTATCCAGGGGTACGGCGGGGCCCTGTCCCGTCATATGATACTATTGTCACTCTTAGAGGTCTGTAGACATATGTGTGGGTTTGTATATAGTTGTTGTTCAGTTCTGTCTGTATGATATATGTTGGGACGTTCCCATTCGTAGTGGCAGCCTTGTCGGCTTGCGTATATATATATTTTGGTATGTTGTACGTAGTGGCAGCCTTGTCGGCTTGTGTTCACGTTTAGTTGGGGTGTACCTGTCACACCCCGACCTTACTAGGGTGTGATGGGCACCCGACCCCACATCCGGAGCCGAGCGAACCCAAATTACATAAACTCTGTAGTCAAACAGAACCAACACATATAACGTATCGGCTGATGGGGCCGCTTACAAACTGACAACCAACACCCACGACGCCGTTCCGCAAAGTTCTAATAGCGTATCCGTAAATCATAACAGTACAAACTCGACCCTAAGAAGATCTGTGAAAAAACGGAGCTTGCCATCTCCGCCGGAACATCTTCTATAATAACTTCGCCCATCCGGGAGTACCGCGCGGCATGAAACGCAGCCCCCGAAGACAAATGGGGTGATGAATATGTACCGAGTATGTAGGGCATGCAACACAAAGTAACGTAACTATAACCGAACGTACGTAACTATCGTGCACATACACTACTCGAATACCGTACGCTTACCTTTCGTACACGCCCATACACACCCGTCTCATACGCCGTAAAAAAGGTACGTAAAGTAAGTAGTTCAACCAGAGTACCAAAATGCTTGTTTTACAATCACAGACCGCATGTCCGAAGAGGTGCGGAAAATACAGAGTGCACCGGAGATATCACAAGTCGGACGGAGTACAGAACGTATAGATTATTCAAATAAGATTATGTATCGGACGAAATACCGAACGCACAGAATGCTCAGATGACTTCTTATACCGGACGGTACGTAACGTACGTAATATTCCGATGAGGTCATATAGCGGACGGAATACCGAGCGCATAGAACCTGCACGTTTACTCTCCGGATACGATTAGATTATGAATATCGAATCATATAGAATTTACACAGATACAGAACCCGGCCCCTTACGAAGGGACGCGGCGAACAGAATCACCATATGCCAAAGTAACATATCTTATATGCGTGTAACGTGTCCCGGCCCTCTGATGAGGGACTCGGTGAATAGGATCATGTATAACAGAATCATATGTCATATATGCAAATAACGTGTCCCGGCCCTTTGTTAAGGGACTCGGTAATATGGAATCATGCATGTCGAATCATGTATCAAATATACATAACGTGTCCCGCCCTCTCTTTTGCGGTCTCGTGAATAATCATCATGTGCCATCCGGCCGCCTTCCCCGTACCATCAAATCATAAATACATACGAGATAACGTGTCCCGCCCGCGAAGTACGAGGGACTCGTGAACAATGCAGTGGAATGCGCACGAGAACATGTCCTGGCCCGGGACTCAGTGAATCAGAATCATATCGTAGCGTACGCACGAGAACATAACATTCCCTGGCCCGGGACACAGTCAAAGATACATTGAGCCATGCACGAGTAGAGTCGTGAGAAACCATATGCACATAAATCCAGACTCGATGAATACGTACACTTGCCAACATTCGAAGGCTCGGAAACGAGTTTCGGGTTCTTCCGAGTTAGTATCGGAAAGTTATGAGCGTTTGGAATACAGAAACCTCTTCGGACTTTTCAAGCGATCCGAGATCGTACACGAAGAACATTAAGGCTTATAGAGCATACTCATATTGGAATACTCGGATCAGACGACTCGTATCCAAATACACATAGCGGAATATTTATATCGTACGCTCATATTTAATTATCTTATCGAATGCTTATACTGTAATACTTAGATCAGATACTTATGTCGAACATATATATCGTAACATTTATTCTCAAATACTTATATCGTAACACTTGTATTAGAATATTTCCATCGGAATGTTTATATCAAAATATTCAAATCGATCATTCGTACCGAAGCGTTTATGCCGAATAGCCGAACCGTAATACTCACATCCGGGTTACCAAGTACTTATAACAAACTCGAACATTAGCCAAAGGTTTTCATTTTTTTATCGTATTTAAATAAGGCAAATAACAGAACAATATACATAGGTCTCGGGGATTGTGGGCCCACCTCGGGTCAAATGAGGTGGCGTACCCAATTTACGTATTTTACACTTCATAATATCATTCGTGATAGTTTTAAAATAGTCGGGTCCTATTTGTTCAAGTTCTAGGTGTTTAGACAACTTTTCCAACCATTAACAACATAATTGATTCAATTCTACTGAAAGAAAAAGGGGCAATTTCGGACGTGGATTCCGAAGAGTAGAGTTGTCCCCGAGGTCCAAATTCAAGCCTAGTATATCTAGGACATGCCAAGAGAAAGAAAGGGTAAGCCTTACATACCTTTTCCGCTGCTTACGCTTCTCCAAATTCGAATCCTGTTTCCTCCAAAATCTTTTTCCTTAACTCTACCACTTGACTTGAGTTGCTCCTTGTAAGAATGAGTAGTTTTCTTGCTTCAACAACTATCCCATATTAAATAGGACCTTCAACTTGGTTGGAATACTAGAAGAAATAATTTTTTTTTTGATCAACTTTCCATGGTGCTAATTTTTCATGGCCATGGCCGTGCACTCCTTTTTCTCCTCTCCCTTTCTTTTTTGTTTCCAAGTCTTTCTTAGGTTAGAAAATGGATGAACATATATATATATAGTCTTCACAAGCATGTGAGGGGCACATGCCCTTCTCTCAATTTTTCTAGATTTTTCTTTTTTTCGAATTCTTTCTAAATAAAAGATGACTTATTTTGTCATCTTTCTTATTTTTTTTTTGTCACATGACCAATACGCCCCTCTTGGAATGTTCATGAAACTCATGTGAAATTCCCATTTTACCCCTCGACATTCCTCAATATTACCATTTTGCCCCTAACCTTCCGCATTATTTCCACGGCCCATTTTGCGAATTTCTCTTCTTGCCCTTAGCCTTTCTCAAGATTTCCATAATACTAATATTCATAATTGATATTCATAACCAACTTGTGCATTAAAATAACTCTTAAAAATGATCTTGTCCTTAACTTGCCACAACTTTCTCGAATTATCCGAATGTATAAAATACGGGATATAACATCCTCCCCCCTTTAGAACATTCGTCCTCGAATGTTCAACTGACCTCATGGGGTGTCATAATTTCGGGAGGGTCCCTATCATAGTTATTTTTTTTCTTCATGCCCATTCCTTATCTTTCGCCTTATTTCCTTCACGCATTTTCCTGATATGCCGACATGTTTCGAACTCCGATCCCGAGCTAATAAATTTCCTCTTCTGGAGCCCAAAAATGTCGCGAGTCCTTTCTAAATCAGATATAATATGTTCTCCCCCCCCCCCCCCTTTAAGGGGGCCCCTTGTATGCCAACAGTCCGTTTATGAAGTCTTTGTTTATACCTTACTCAATTGGTGCCTTCCATATCATAGTACCGGTCGCTGGGACACACGTATCCACTGATGCAATCATATTACTATTATATATAAGAGGGAATGTGAGGACTTTTGTAGTCCTCACAATAATTTCCCAAATTTTTAAAAACTTTTTCATTAATTACTTTTATGTCCTAATTTTATTTATTTAAGTCAATTTTTTTGTTTTTTTGTTTTTAAAGTCTACTTTCCAAAAGCTATCGAGCTCCGGGGACTTTTGTAGTCCTTACAATAATTTTCAAAGTTTTTTAAAAACTTTTTAATTAATTACTTTTAGGTCCTAATCTTATTTATTTATGTCAATTTTTTTTGTTTTTGTTTTTAAAATCTACTTTTCAAAAGCTATCGAACCTCCTACCTCATTTTTCACGTTCTTTGATTTTTTTCCGATTGGTGGTCGATATCCACATTTGAGCCCAATTAATCCGCATAATTCGCATCGCATCGCGCCTATTCGGGGGGAGCGCTTCCTCCAAAGATTTTTTTCCATATCCATGTTCGAACCCCTAATCCCTAATTAAGAGGAGTGCCTCCATCTCGCCGCACAAGTTAAATTATGTATTTGTCTTAAAAGTTCATTAACTATGTATAGATTATTTATTTAGAACTAAATAACTTCAGAAAATTAGGATACATAAGTTATAATGTCAAATTCCGGTTCCAAATTTGATTTGAATTAAATAATTTCATCAAAATGGAAGTTAAAATATTAAAGGAGTGGAATGAAAATTTTGCTTTTATATAACTACCCACTTGTGGGACTACAATGGGTATATGGTTGTTGTTGTTGTCATGGTACACTTGTACTAACACAAATTATATTTCTTTAGTTAAAATATCTGCTTTTATATTCAGCTGAGTTTGGGCCCGGTCTTAGCACGGGCCTCACATAACTAGTATATATATAAGGTATCATACGCATTCATATGCATATAAATAATTACTATCAACTAGTCCACAAAATACTTTCAAACACTGTTCAAGCCTATTCTAATTCCTGAGCTACGATGCACTTTCTGTCTCTTCACTAATCTGGCCTGCCTCGTCCTACGTGACCTTCTATGGCCTCCAACCGTCCCGTATACTATAGTTTTCCTTAAGTTACTCGAACTTCTCATTTGTCTCTTATGTCAGAATATGTGGAATTTCCTGCACACTTCCCAGGGGGTCACCCATCCTCCCACTTCGAGCACGCTTAACCTCAAAACTTTGTGGAATTCAGCCGCCTTAACGTCGCTATAATCGCGTACGCTTTTTCGTATGGCCTTTATTACATAACTGGAGCTAGCTCAAAGTTTTACAGCATTCCGAGGCATGTTCGTAACACATCCTTTCTTTTGCAATTACCGTTTTGCCCCTTTCGGTCCTCCATATCACCTTCACAAATTCTTATTATTCGAAATCTGTACACAGCAAATACCGACAATACCTTATAGAGCATACGGCTATATATCACATCCCCGCCGCCGTAACTTTCCGTTTCTAGTAATAACAAATATATTCGTACTTACTCTTATGGCCTTTCCATGTCGCCACTTGCCATTTTCCGCCGTACGTAAGGCTTACGTAAGGAATTCTTATTTCCCCGTGACTTCGCTCTATCGCACGATCTAAGACGGAAAGAAGGTCAACAATCCCTAGATGCCCCCGTAGCCTCCTATTTATAAACGCGCGCGCTTCACACCATAAACAGGACTCTTACCCGACACGACTTTCCCCACAACCCCACCTACGTACCTCGCTCCGATACCACTTTGTCACACCCCGACCTTACTAGGTGTGTGATGGGCACCCGACCCCACATCCGGAGCCGAGCGAACCCAAATTACATAAATCCGTAGTCACCCGTAACAAAACACATATAACGTACCCGCCGACGGGGGCCGCTTACAAACCGGCAACCAACACCTCACGACGCCGTCCGCAAAGTCTCTAACACAGATCCGTAAATCACACGTACAAACTCGACTCCCGCAAAGCTATCTTAGAAATGGAGCTTAGTTATCTCCGCCGGAACATCTTCTATAATAACTTCGAAACATATCCGGGAGTACCTCGCGCGCATGAAACGCAGCCCCCGAAGACGGGCCGCACGAATACGATCGAGTATGTAAGGCACGCAACACAAAGTACAGAACTATAACCGAACGTACGTAACTATCAAAGTACATACACTACTCGAATACCGTACGCTTACTTTTCAGACACACCATACACAATTGCCTCATACGTTAAAAAGGCGTAAAAGTAAGTAGTTCAACCGTGAGTACCAAAATGCTTGTTTTACAATCACGTACCGCATGTCCGAAGAGGCGGAACACAGAAAGTGCACCGAGATATCACACGCCTGGACGAGTACGTAACGTACGTATTATTCGATAAGATTATGTATCGGACGAAATACCGAACGCACGTACGTTCGATGACTTCTTATACCTATGGACACGTAACGTAATACAAAACGTACGTAATATTCGTACGAGGTCATATACGGACGGAATACCGAGCGTACAGTAATCGAATGCTTACTCTCCGATACGCATTAGATTATAAATATCGTAATCATATAGAATTTACACAGATACGTAACCCGGCCCTTTAATAAGGACGCGGCGAATGTGTAATCACCATATGCCAAAGTAATATATCTTATACGCGTGTAACGTGTCCCGCCCTCCGACGAGGGACTCTGAATAGGATCATGTATACCGTAATCATATGTCATATATGCAAATAACGTGTCCCGACCCTTTGTTAAGCGGGGACCCTGTGAATATGGAATCATGCATGTCGAATCATGTATCAAATATACATAACGTGTCCCGCCCCTCATCGGCGGTTCCGTGAATAATCATCACGTGCCATCCCGCCGCCTTCCCCGTACCATCAAATCATAAATACATACAGTATAACGCGTCCCGCCCGCAAGTACGAGGGACTCATGAACAATGCAAAAATGGAATGCGCACGAGAACATGTCCCGGCCGGACTCGGAATCGTAATCATATCGTAGCGTACGCACGAGAACATACGCCCCCGGCCCGGACTCAATGAAAGATACATTGAGCCATGCACGAGCAGTCGTGAGAAACCATATGCACATAAATCCGTACTCGATGAATACGTACACTTACCAACATTCGAAGGCTCGGAAACGAGTTTCGGTTCTTCCGAGTTAGTATCGAAAGTTATGAGCGTTTGGAATACGTAAACCTCTTCGGACTTTTCAAGCCGATCCGAGATCGTACACGAAGAACATTAAGGCTTATAGAGCATACTCATATTGGAATACTCGGATCGACGACTCGTATCCAAATACACATAGCGGAATATTTATATCGTACGCTCATACCGTAATTATCTTATCGAATGCTTATACGTAATACTTAGATCAGATACTTATGTCGAACATATATATCGTAACATTTATTCTCAAATACTTATATCGAACACTTGTATTATAATATTTCCACTGAATGTTTATATCAAAATATTCAATCGATCATTCGTACCGAAGCGTTTATGCCGTAATAGCCGAACCTTAATACTCACATCCGAGTTACCAAGTACTTATAACAAACTCGAACATTAGCCAAAGGTTTTCATTTTTTTTTATCGTACGGAAATAAGGCAAATAGAACAATATACATATGTCTCGGGATTGTGGGCCCACCCCCGGTCAAATAAGGTATGCATCTAATTTACGTATTTTACACTTCATAATATCATTCGTGAAAGTTTTAAAATAGTCGGGTCCCATTTGTTCAAGTTCTAGGTGTTTAGACAACTTTTCCAACCATTAACAACATAATTGATTCAATTCTACTGAAAGAAAAAGGGGCAATTTCGGACGGGATTCGAAGAGTAGAGTTGTCCCCGAGGTCCAAATTCAAGCCTAGTATATCTAGGACATGCCAAGAGAAAGAAAGGGTAAGCCTTACATACCTTTTCCGCTGCTTACGCTTCTCCAAATTTGAATCCTGTTTCCTCCAAAATCTTTTTCCTTAACTCTACCACTTGACTCGAGTTGCTCCTTGTAAGAATGAGTAGTTTTCGCTTCAACAACTATCCCATATTAAAGAGGACCTTCAACTTGGTTGGAATACTAGAAGAAATAATTTTTTTTTTGATCAACTTTCCATGGAGCTAATTTTTCATGGCCATGGCCGTGCACTCCTCTTTCTCTCTCCCTTTCTTTTTTGTTTCCAAGTCTTTCTTAGGTTAGAAAATGCACGAACATATATATATAGTCTTCACAAGCATGTGAGGGGCACATGCCCTTCTCTCAATTTTTCTAGATTTTTCTTTCTTTTTCTTGAATTCTTCTAAATAAAAGATGACTTATTTTGTCATCTTTCTTATTTTTTTTTTGTCACATGACCAATACGCCCCTCTTGGAACTTTCATGAAACTCATGTGAAATTCCCATTTTACCCCTCGACATTCCGCAATATTACCATTTTGCCCCTAACCTTCCGCATTATTTCCACGGCCCATTTTGCGAATTTCTCTTCTTGCCCTTAGCCTTTCTCAAAGATTTCTGTAATACTAATATTCATAATTGATATTCATAACCAACTTGTGCATTAAAATAACTCTTAAAAATGATCTTGTCCTTAACTTGCCACGACTTTCTCGAATTATCCGAATGTATAAAATACGGGATATAACAGACCCAACCCCGTAGGCCGTGACTAGCGCCCGAACTGGGCACCCGTACGTACCAAAAGCCAAAAATAGTAACTCAGGTATTTAGAAAATTCAAGTAGCAGTTCCTCCGCTTTTCTTACTAACCAAAATTAACTCCGCATACGTAAAAATACCAACGAAGGCCACACAGGTAATAACATATCCATATACACATATATAGGCGAGCCGACAAGGCTTTCGCGTGAATAAACCGCCCAAACATACAATACGTGCATGTACGTACGGATATAGCCACACCTACGTACATGTCTACGTACCTCTGCACGCAGTAACAAAATCATATGACATGACGGGGCCCCGCCGTACCCCCGAATAAATATATACACGAATGTAACAAAAGACTCGTACCAAAATCCGGGCTCGGACAAGGAGCTCTTCAAGATGGGTCGAACGGGGGACCCTAAGTCGGCGGCTCACTCAAACGTGTATCCGTACTTGCGCGGCATGAAACGCGGCCCCCGAAGACGGGGGTCGGCACGAAATATGTACTAAGTATGTAAAGCAAGATAAACACAATAACCGAATCATACGGAAATAAAGAAGAAGAAAGTAGTACAAGATATCGGATCTTATAAAACTTACCTTGAACGTAAATCATGTTTTTCAAAATCGTTAATGGGTGAGTGTCATAATTAAAGAAATCATCATGAACATATGCTTACATAACATGCCCCGGCCCTCTAATGAGGGACGCGGTAAGTAAAATCATCATGCCTATACATGTAACATGCCCCCGGCCCTCTAGTGAGGGCGCGGTAAGGAATCATCATATGCCATCCCGGCCACCTCCCCGTCATCACATCATCATATACATATATATATATATATATATATATATATAACATGCCCCGGCCCTCTAGTGAGGACGCGGTGAACAATGCAAAGGAATTGCACGAATACATGCCCCGGCCCGGACGCAAGGAAAGATGTCATAACGATTCGCACGAGCAAGAGTAGTGAGAAAATCATATGCAATATAAAACATACACTCTTGTTTGCCAAGACTCGAAAGGACGATTAAGGTGATAGATCATTTAAAAGAGATCAGACAATAGCCATAGATCATACCTTTCAGAGTTGCAACGAATTATATCAAAGACAAAACCTTTGGGATCGTTAGTACATGGCAAAATGTATCATAGGACTCAATGGACTAGTCAAAACGATCATTTTTTGTATCATAGGACTCAATGAACTAGTCAAAACGATCATTTTTTTAATAGTCGAAACTTAGTCAAAAATCGTACTTGCATATCGCTTAAAATAAGTCAATTAAGCCAACGTGGAGAAATCTCGGAAACTAGGGGCCCACCTCGGGTCAAATGAGGTGGTGTACACAATTTGCGTATAATACGTTTCATGACATTACCTATGAGAGTTTTAGGGTAATCGGATCCTATTCACGCAAGTTCTAGGTGTTCAGACAATTCTTTCAACTATTCATAAGCATTTGATTCAATTCTACTGAATGAATAGTAGTCAAATTCAAGCTCGGATTTCTAAAATTAGAGTGATCCCCGAGACACGTATTCAAGCCTATTACATCTAAGACATGTCAAAGAAAGAAGAGGTAAGCCTTACATACCTTATTCGCCTTCCTCGCTTGTCCAAACTCAAGTCCCGATTTGCTCAAAATCTACAAATGGTCATAGTTACCAAACATTACTATAGGCCTTTTAGGAAGGCAATCTTAACTCAATATTTGTCTACAAAAATTTGGGCAGCATCTCCCCTATAAGTTTGCCGCCCCAAGAATATGACTCGGCTCAGAATATCAACAACCAACCCAATAACAATTCCAACAACATCAACAATCACTACAATCACATTTCAACATAAATAGTTCTTTCTACATGACTTCAACAACATTCATAATTTCCATTTTACTACCTCAATCGCTTACATTCAAACCAATATTAACGTTTATATATTCAACTACCAATCCAAACCCACTCAAACCATATACAAGAACACTTTAAACAAATCACACAATTTTTCAACCAACCCAAATAATGTCCCAACTTACCCGAAATTGTCTCCAACCCGAGAACAACACTAAACACATTCTTTTCTTCCAAATTCATGAATTATACTACTAATCCACACATTATCAAGACAATTATCATAAATACAAAAATCACATAAAATCCACATAAACTTCCAAATCCTCCCATAACTAACATAACATTTCTTTAAGTCATCAAACTTACATTTTTCCTCATAAAATCCATAACGACGATAATGAAAACACTAACAACAATTTGTTCATTTTTCAACACACAAAGAAGGCCATTCGGCCAACCCCATTTCCCTACCTAGGGATGATTTTCATTCTTTTCTTCACACCACAACAATTAAAACATACTAACTAACATTAATACATGGCTTATACTTCAACACACATACACACGGCCAAACCTACTATGCACGGCCCAACTTCAACATCATTCCTACCATGAATTTCTTCCTTTTTAGCATACAACAACACATATAAACCATCTATAACACAAGAAAACAAGATTAAGCTCACCTTTTCTTCTTCACTCCTTAACTTGACCAAAGTTGGTCGTTAGAGAAAACGAGCGAACTATCGTCCGAAACAACGACTCCACGTTACTTAGCACCCTTGAGTTAGCAAGTTTGCTTGAAGAAATAATTTTTTTGATGGCCAAATATTGGTCTTCCTTTCTCTCCCTCTTGGCCGAAACCCCTTTCTTTTCTCTTTCTTTGTTTTCTTGATTTCTCTAGAATTTTGGCTAAGTGTGGAAGATGGCTAAGTCATCTTTTTATAACTCCACAACATAAGTCCATGTGTCCATGGCCCACTACCAAGTGGCCACCACCCTTGCTCCCATTTTCATTTTTTTTGAATTTTCAAACTTTCCCAAAATAGCACACTTACTAAAAATGGAAAATTCCTCCAAGTGTTTCCTTAACATTTTCAAGACATTAAAATCATACACAATTTAAGCCTTTAAAACAAACGAAAGTCTCTCGGGATAGCCTTGTCCCTAACTTCTCATAATTCACTCAAGTTGTCCCGTTACTCAAAATACGGGATATAACAGTACCCACATGTTGTGATAGCCTTGCTGGCTTATGTAGAATGTTATCTGTTGGTAGCTGTGACTCCACAGGAGACAGATTGTTTTGGTATATATACATATACAACCGTTTGAGATGACATCTTTCCCTTCTATGTATAAGTTTTTTATCATGCTAGTTGTAGACTGATTATAGCTAACAAGTATGTATGTTAGTGTCCAGCTCGGGCACTAGTCGCGGCCTACGGGGTTGGATTGTGACAAAAGTGGTATCAGAATGGTTCATCCTCGGAGTGTCTACAGATCGTGTCTAGTAGAGTCTTGTTTATCGGTGTGTTGTGCACCACATCTATAAACGTAAAAGCTACGTGACATTTAGATGTTATCTTTTTCCTTCTTACTCTAGATCGTACAATAGAGCCGCATGCAGGAAATATCGCTTCTGACCTCTTTTCCTGTAGGTTGGTGCAGACTAGCGAGAGATGAAGGGATCAGCTTTAGATAGTGGGGGTCCTAAGAAGGCCCCTAGAGTGGATTCAGGACCCCAGGCTCCAGGATCGAGCAAGAGGAACCTCAGCTATTCCATGGAGACTGATCCCTCGAGGACCCGGTGACGATTCCTCAGAGTTTTGACACCCGGAGGAGGGGACCCCTAAGGGATAGTTATGATACAGATCCATCTGAGTATTCGTTTGGGATACCAGAGGAGGCGATCTCTGAGGCCGTACCAGTTGCTCCTGTAGCAGAGCACTACGTTAGGCCAGCTACCTCGGTCAGTGTTACGGATTACTCCAGCCCCATATCCTGGCCGTCGGTAAACCAGGAGTTGTTCGGTTATCTACGTTTCTCGAACTCAGGTGAGCAAGATGATGAAGGCCAGACAAGTGGATTCTGGGTAGACGATGACGAGGAGCATACCTCGCACTATAGATCACGGATCGAGTAGAGACCAATCGACTACGGAGTATATGAGACTTTATTAAAATTTCCCATGTATGTGCATTTGCTATAAATTATTACCTAATAGCGGCAAACGGAAATCAAAGGGATCGTCAACCAAGTATTTATAAGTAACGGCGACCAAGGTGTTCTCGTTACCATAGGAAATATTGAAATCTAAGATGGAAAGTAGCCATACATACAGGTGAAAGTTGGACATATGAGGTAAGTCAATCATTTTTACACCGTTGTTGATATCGGGAGCCCTGTGGGGCATTGTTGGTATTCCCTGCGTGCAAGTTTTGAGATAGTAATAAATACAGAGGAAACTCTGCCAAAATCTTCCTAGACATAAACAGAGAGTGAGATATAGGTTTGCAATATGTCTTGAAAGGTCGTGCCAATAGTAACAGTAAGATTTGACTAAGCTACGAGTGCGGCTGACCTCGAGAAAGAAGTTAGTCATCGAATTCGAGGTCATTACGAAAATGAGTAAAGCCTAGTGAGAAGTGACTAAGAGACATGATGTGATCTATGTGACCAAGGCATAAGCGAGCTATAGAACAAATAAGAAAGACTCATCAAGTTACGTAGGGGAGGTTTGGAATAAGGGTTACATAATGACGGAAATGATAGCGAGCGTAAGAAAAGAAAGGGTAATTGGAAGAGGAAAATAAGAAGAGAGCGAGATAACAGCATAATAATAGATCATGACATGTGTAGCCAAGGATACGAGTACTATAAGTGACGGGACTGTGAAAGACCCAGTTATAAAAGATGAACAACGGGGTAGGGTGAGTGCTAGGAGATGACTAATATGATAAGGATAGGTAGGGATGAATGAAATACGTTCTGAAAATGAAAAAGGGGTTATGCAGAAGCGACGCTTTTCGAACGACACAAGAGTAGCATAAGATTTCTCGTGTGCAGGATAAGAGATAGACATAAACGGGAGAAATTATAAGGGGATTCTAATGGAAGCACCCAAGATAGACGTAACTAATTGAGTATGAGTATGGAACGAACGGGAAATATATAGTTATGGACATAAAAGTGTAGTACGACGACATGGTGATAAGATAAGACCATTATCAAGACGAACTTGATATGTTTACAAGTAAGTTAGAAGCCAGTGTTGGGTACACAACAAGGGTGAAAAGACATAAGGTATAAGGGGGTACTACGTGCACACGACTTCACCTCGAAAATAGTGGAATCCTTAAGGGACAAGGATGGTAGGGTTGAGGAACAAATGGTGTATTATAAACTCATCAAAGGAAACAGATGATACAAGTTGGGATAAAGATAATATTTCGAGATAACTTTGGACACTTATCGTCGGAATATAAGTCTTTGCCTAATTGAGATGGAAACGACTACAAGTACCAATCAACTATTAATTGGAATGTATGGGATGTGGCCTCGGATGAGTTATTGCATTGGTCGCATTATTCAAGTATAGATTATTAGATGAGATTTTGCACTATATATGGAAAGGTTCTCGTCGCTTCGTGATTTAGTCAAGGTTTCGTACGTAGATAATCAAAGTTATACATCATGAGGAAAAGACATGGATAAGGTTCAGTATACCAAGTGAATTGGAAAAAGGATTAGATGGATTGGAAATAGGAAACAAGGACACAGAGCAGAGTATAAACGGATAAGGGTATAAGTACACCCTTAAAGGGGGGAAGCGGGTGAGAGAAACGCAAAGGTGAGATAGAAACAATTGACACTGCGATATATTTAATATGGAAGCTCAAACTACAAACGAGACCCCTTGCCGAAACAAGTTAGTAAGATCTGAAAGCCAACAATGAATGGATAAAAGTCAGGATGGTAATTGAGGCAGTGTTAAGGAGTTTTTGTAGAGACCTTGAATGACATGACATTAGGAAGTGGGTACGTGTAAAAAGAAAGAGTATGATAAGAGAATGGTAGCGAGTAACTTAAAAGATACTATAAAGGGTAGCAAGGCTATACTGGACTAGAGGTTAAGGTGTTGGCAACGACGTTATTGGCTAATGACATGATGATACATAAGTAGTAAGGGAAGGAAAAGGGGCACGACAGAGTAAACAATAAGTGAGTTTTAGTATAATAAGATATGTAGAGCAGAATAAACCAGGAAAAGGAAAGGCTATGACTGAGATTGAATATATCTTATACAAATCGTACAAGAATAGTTATGCAACCTACGGATATTTTGTTATATCCCGCATTTTGTGCGTTGGAATATTTCGAGATCGAGTAAATTGAAGAAAATAAGTTCGACGAAAATTTGAAATCTTTGGGCGAATTTTTAGTCAACTATGG